>NC_040917.2:503729-745289 GCF_004126475.2 Phyllostomus discolor | reverse complement strand
GTTAGCATGAAATACCAAAAACTAGTGTCTGACTACTTTTCCTGAGGAGGTAAAATTCTCTGCACATGTTTCTTCCTTCTTCCCACTCTCTGTCTCCATAATGATGGACTCTCAATGCACAGATGCACAATGGGTGGGGATTCCATCCTGAAAGAAGAATACAGCAGCCCTTGCAGTGCTCACTGACCTTAGCCAGGGAGGCTGATGGTGGAGATGAGCCTCTCTATGTGTGTTGGTACATGGGCAAGGTCACAGAGGGCATTTATTCTGAACTGAATAGCATGAAATACTGTGCTTGTGGAACATTTCCCTACATTAAACTGTGTTGAAATGACTGAAGGTAGAAATTAGAAACAAAAAGAACAACTCTGCAGTATAAAGACTAACCAGCATCTTATAAAACTCCCACTGTCACAAGGATGCTTGTCACTCTGAGGCCAGAGTGGGCCCTCAACTATGAACTGCAGTTTTCTGTGTCTAAGTGGAGGAGCACATGCAAATTGGCACTTCCTGTGCTGATATTCCCAACTCTGTCACTGTCCCTGATATTTAGGGAGAGGAGCCCCAGCCCCCTGATCTCTGCAGTTTGCAGTCAATGCAGCAGTTAACTTAGAGGAAGCTCCATGATGTTTCTGATGAACTGGGCACTGGCTCTGATGCTTTTACATGGTACCATTATGAAGAAAGAGGGGCTTAAGTGGGTGTACACTCTTAACAAGAGTCTGTTTGCTCCAGGTTTGTGATACTGTTTGCAGCTGTTGGAATCTGGGGGCACCTGAACCCCCCTGGAGGTCTCTAGGGGCACTTGAGACAGGCTGGAGTTCTCTGAGAATCTCCTGTAAAGGAGGTTGATTCACCTTCAGTGACTATTAAATGCCCTGGATCCACCAGCTTCTAGGAGACAGACTGGAGAGGGTAGGTGTTATTAGAAACAAAGCTAGCAGCCACACAAGAGAATATGGTGCATCTGTGAAAGGCAGATTCACCATCTCAAGAGATGACTCTAAAAACATTGTCTATTTGCAAATGACCAGACTGAGAGCTGAGGCCATGGCCCTGCATTGCTGTAAGGGAGACACTGTGAGGGGAACCCACTGTGAGTCCAGAACAAACCTCCCTGCAGGAGGGGCTGTGACCGTCAGGGGGTGGTGAGTGTCCCTGAACACAGAGACAACCCCAGGATCAGTTGCAGGAGGAGCTTTTGGCTGGTTTCCTTTTTGGTTTCTTCTTCCTGTAAGAGTTTCCCTCAGGCAACCTCTCTAGATTTCTAGTCTGTCCTCACATCTGAATTCTCAGATTAAAAGCATTTGTTGTAACAACAATCTTCCCTTGTGTGCAAAAGACAGAGTATTTTTCATACACACTTATGCCCGATTCTAATAAGAATTCAAAACTTCTGAACTTTGCCATCTTATTCTAACTAGAAACTTTTCTGGACCCAACTGTATAGCACAGTCACACACAGCTCAGTATCCATGCCGGCCATCAACAGGGCATATGTATGAGGGACAGGGGTAACCAGAGACATATGTCCACTCTGCCAGGAAACAAATACGCCCAGTGGTGATGGTCATTGATTTGGCATCATGCTCTCAGCACCAGGCATAGAGGACACCACTCAGAGGCAGAGGGACCCACACAGCTTGGTGTGGATGTCCAGGCTGATGACAAACACACAAGAAAGGGACATGGGATGTATAGCACACACATATTTGACATCTCCTGAAGAACAAGAAAGTCCCTTCAACAAGGTAAACATTCTTTGATTCGGCCAGGACTTTTGTTTTCTCGAAGTGGTGAAGAGGGAACTGATTACAGGGGTTGTGTGATTTCTTTTCTTTTTTTTTAAATTTTAATCATTGTTCAAATACAGTTTTCTCCTTTTTACTCCCAATCCAGTCCCCCCTCCCACCCTCAGTTGTGTGGTTTCAATCTCGCAACGACATCTAAACAGGAGACCCAGACTCTCTTTCAGATTTCCTGTGTGAGGTAGAGGAAGAAGTGACAGCAACGAAAGTCCATTTAATAACAGTCACACTATCTATTTCATTTAACAACCATAAAAATTGAATAAAACTGATACAAATGTCACTATGCATGAATAACAGCCATGCCTACAGAAAATTAAAAGAACAATTTTAAGAAATTAATTGATTATGCCGGTGGTGGTGGTGGTGGTGATGATGATGATGATGATCATGATTCTGGAGTCAAGGGTGTCCTCTTTTCCCTGTAACTATTGAGAAATATTATAAACCAAGCCCCAGTGAATTATGCAGCTTGTGAGAGCCCTTATGTTACAAGATGTGTAATGACGTGGGAACTGTCTAACTTTTAACACTCTGTCCCTGTGACATTGTGACCAAGTGTAACAGTGACACTGTAAAATGTGTATGTGGGTAACAAGGGATTCTCTTCCCACTTATCTGCAATGACATGTTCCTTATTTCTCTTGATCTCTACCTGCAGAAGCTGTAACATTTGTACTTATAGCAAACTCCTGTTTCCAAGATGATATAAACTCTATCTACCATGCCCTGGACTTCCTTTGGAATCCTCTATTAAAAAGACTTTAAACACATACATATAGTGTACTGTATCATGAAAACAAGGCTTATTTCTGTATGTGACTCAAACTAGGTCCAGCATCCTTCCCTTACCCAGTTCCAAAGAGTCTGCCCTAGTCCCTATGTCTACTGTAACCAGTGAACATGAATGACTGAGGCTATTTTCTAGAGAGTCCTTTGTAAAATAACCCAATAAAACATCCATTAAAATATCAATACATTAAATTTTGTTAAAATTAAATGTGTCCCAACAAACATCCATTAAGCCAGTATGTAGGCAGATATGAACATTACAAATGGGTTTCCAAGTCACACTCCTGATGGAAGAAAGTGTTTATTATGCATTAAGGAAGTCATATGTTGTGTGGGAGAGCCCAGCCCCCTCTGACCACAGTGACCATCACCAGAAACAGCACTGAGGGAGGCTTGGAGTGAGGGTTACCTGTCAGGTTAGAAGGTGCCATTTCTGTGAACAGAGCTTTGCTAGGAATCCCCTTCATCTCCCTCCCTGTGAACCCCAACATCACTGACAATGGTAGTCTGAGAAAACAGGTGAGTTAATCAGCTGCCATAATCTTTTGACATATGAAGAATTCTTGGTGGTGATGTAGACCCCGGCCCACAGGGCCCATATGTTGTGACTTAACACAGACTGCAGACATCCTGTGGAAGAAAAGGGATGATCTGGCTACTCTCTGAGTGAGAGAGAGGGTCGTGACCCTTGCCTGGACAGGCTTTTATTGCTTTTCTGGTGACATTACATTGAGCATGGTTCTCATTTGCTATGCACAGGTTCGCTTTAGATGGTTACCGTTTACAGATAACAAAGGGCAGGAAGCTGCTAATTACTACAAGGAAAAAGAATATTTAAAAATGTAAAGGAAAAAGTGGTTCAACTGGTTACACTCATCCTTGGGAGGTTTAGCATAAATTTTAGGAAGTTCCTTTAAAGATATGCAGTAAATATTTGCTGCCTCAATTGAGGGTGAGGGAGTTTTAGCAAAAAGCAAGTCTCAAAGCAGCCCAAGTATAATTCAGGCCTGGTTTCCCACAGGAAAACCAATCCATGGGTTTGGCTTCCTGTGTGCCAACTCACGTCTGTTGGTTTTCTGATAGGGCTGGACTACATTCACCATACCACCTGGAATGGTTCCCTATAGGGCTGTACAGGCACATAATCAGCATTCTCATGTCTCGTATTTTCTGCATGTATAAATGTGATGATGTTTTATGTGACTATTTTGGAGTCTCTGCGATGTGGTCTGGGCTTGCAGCAGGAGTTTGCACAGGGAGCTGTAGCCACAGTCACACTTCAGCCTCCAGAATCTAGAGTGACCCAGCTGCCTATGTTTTAGAGGTAGTTTCCCATATCAAGAAGTAGTCATGAATGAAGATAAATGTGACTTTGAAAAGGAATCTCCTTTATTTTTTTTAAATTTTATACACCAAAGAATGATATGATTCTCTCCCAGATCCAGGGCAAATACTCCAAGATCTTTGGGGCTCACAGCTCCTCCTCACCTGTGTCTGAGGTTCCAACTCTGTGGAAAGTAGAGCTCTACTCTAGCAGAATATGAGACCGCTGGGTTTTCTGTACCTAGTGACAGTTTCACAGGATGAGTGTCTCAGATGTCAGACATGGGTTTTTGGGATGGAGGTGACTACACCTGCATGTGACTGACAGGGACTGATGTTCCTTGTCCCCAGTATCCTGTCCCAGGTGCAGCTGCAGGAGTCAGGCCCAGGGCTGGTGAATCCCTCTTTCACCTGCACTGTCTCTGGATTTTCTTTAACAAGATATTTTGTGCACTGGATTCACTAGGCTCCAGGGAAGGGTCTGCAGTGGGTTAGTGCTATAAATAGTGGTGGGAACACATACCCTAAGCCAAAGTTTATATCTCAACTCAGCATCAGTAGGGACACTTCCAGGACCCAAGTTTATTGAACACTGGACAGACTGAGAACCGAGGACACAGCTATGTATCACTGTGTGAGACACACAGTGAGGGGAAGTCAGGGTGAGCCCAGACTCAAACCTCCCCATGGGAGGCAGAAGGACTGGGATGCAGGGGTCACAGAGGCCCCACCAGTCATAGAACAAAAGAAAAAAACAGGGTCAGGTATGTATTTTGGCAGTTAAAACTGTACTTTTTGGCAGCAGGATTTCCCTCTCAAAACTCTCACCTCCAACACTTCCCTCCTCTTCCCTCTTCTCTGTGAGTCTGTTTCCTCTGATTCTCACTGCAGAAAATAAATAAGGAGGTGACACTGTCCATTTGTAGATGACAACTCAGCATGACTGTGAATCTCTCCTTCACCAAGCCCCTCTATGTCCTGTCATTCTTTCTTGGCAAGGTGAATCACACTTTCACATAAGATTAAATGTATCCTGAGTCCTTCACATACCTCTAGGAGTGTTTTTTTTTTCTAGAATAACAAATTCTATGTTCATACAAATATGTATGCAAATATTTAAGCCTCTTTATTTGTGTGAGAATCTGTAAACAACCCTGATGTCCTTCTAATTTAAAATAAGCAAACTAGGGAGCACCCAACAGGTGTAATTCTACTCAGCCATGACAATAATAATCAGCTGATGCAGGTATCAATGCAGATGACTCTTAAGGATAACTCAGCATGGAAGAGGTCAGCTCAGAGACTACACAGTGGTTATGAACTGATGCTCACAGGTCCACCCCAGAGGAGTGATTGGCGGGGCTTTCTGTCACTTTCTCTTTGTTCCCAGGTGGGAAGCTGCACTATGTGATGTCTGACAATCCCCTCCCTCTCAGCAGGTCCTGATGAATGGACAGCTTCACATTGGGAAACAAACACCCCCAGACTCCTGTGAATGCACAGTGCCCACCACCAGAACTGATGTCCTGGCTGCAACTGTCTCAGTCTTTGGTTCTCCCACAGGCACAGGATTCCAGGGCAGCTGACACTCCTCTGATTCCCATCACCTGAAAGGCCTCTCGCCACACTCAGGCCTCCAGTAACCCCACAAGCTGCTGGGAATGGCATGATTCTCATGGAAATAGATCTGGGACCCTACTTGATGGATGTTTTCCAGCCTTTTCTCCTGACAGAACTCTGAGGCAGGTTATTCACCTGCCAATGGGGGCAAAGATGGGTCCTCTCCATACTCAGTGAGGAGCTGAGAGCTCAGATCTGATTACATGGAAGCTAGTGACACCATAATCACCTGTCCTGGTGGGTGAACTCTGCTGGCAAGTGTGGGTGAGGCAGTCAGTGAACCAGAGTCCCAGGGGTGCTGTGTCCAGTACAAGGCCACCATCCTAGGAGTGGGGTAGATTGGGCAGAGTGAATCCGGTCATTTGGTGGCACCTGCCTGGAGCTCAGCCTCAGCAGGTGGCATATTTGGGGTGAATGAAGGACACTGAAATCTCTTCTGGAAAGGGGGCCTTGTGACCAGGAGGTGGCACGTTGGAGTGTGTGCTCTTGAACACGACTGTGTTTAATACATTTGCTGCACTAGGATGAGAAAGAGAGGGTGCGTGTATGTGCAAGTTGTCTAGCTGTTCCCACTGTTGATATCTTTTCTGAAGTAAATTCTTCTTCATCATCCACTTTCCAGTAGGATCATCTCCAGTCATGGTACGACCTTTAAAAACACTTTCTTCATTCTGACTCTGACAGAAACACTTCTAGCTCTTCATGCCCTCACACTGGAGGTGAAGCCCTGTCTGTACTTTTGCATTGTGGTGACAACTCCACATGAGATCTACTTTTGGCACAAACCAAATGCATGTTCTGCATGATAACCCCAGGTGCATCAATGGACACCTGACCTGTGGAGTCTAACCACCCTGCATCACAGGGTGCTTCATCACAGGATGAAAAGGCAGCTTCCCCTGCTCCTCCCACAAGCTCAGGGAAAGAACCGTGCTGCCCTCTGCTGCAGCTTCTAACTGTCTGCAATTTCTACTGCATGAGGAACCATTTGGCGTTTGCTCGAGTGTGCTTCTGTTGCTTCACTAAGCATGATTTCCTCATAGAAGATCCATGTAGTTGCTTAAAGCAGGTTTTCCCTTTAATTATTGAAATGATACTGTAGAAATAAAAGAATAAAGTGAGCAGCTCTGGCATGTGTAGCTCAGTGGATTGAGCACAGTCCTGCAAACCAAAGGGTCGAGGTCGATTCCCAGTCAGGGCACATGCCTAGGCTGCAGGCCAGTTCTCTACAGGGGACGCATGAGAAGCAACCACACACTGATATTTATCTCCCTCTCTCCTCCCCTTCCCCCCTAAAGATAAATAAATTAAATTAAAAAAGAATAAAGTGAGCAGCAACCAGTGTTCATCTAAGATCACAAAGCAATGTTCATTGGGAAGCACAGATCAGGCAGAAGCCCTCATTCTGCTCTGACTGCGTTGAAGGCAAGTGGTGTTTCTGAGACAGGGAGGGATGCGCATACAGGACTAGTGGGGGGGGAGCTTCTATCATTAAAAACAATCTAAGTTATTCTGTAGCTGCTTGTAGTAATGCAAATTCAGAAGATTGTCTGCAATTTTCAGTCTCATAGACAGGAAGTCTCTTCATTATTAGTTCTGCAAATAGCTGTGTGAAATGCAGTGTTGGGGGCCCAGGGCAAAGGTGACTGTGCTGAGTCCACACCCTGCACAGGTTGGAGAAGGAAGATGTGCCAGGTAGTTTGTCTTGAATGGCTGCTCCCACTCTACTTTAACAAGGTCCTCTCCTGTCACCCTCTCAGAGTAAGCACCCTCCACATCTGATGTGTCAACCAGACATCCCTGAGTGTACAACACTGTGTGACTCATTCCCAACTTGAGGTCTATGGCAGATCCCCACCCCTCCTCCACCTGATGGTGCAAACTTCCAGTCAGGGAACACCCACTTCCCAAGTTCCTCTACCAGTGTGGCAGGCACCACCCTGCCACCTGTGTCCATGAGCTGTGCTCACTCAGAGACCTCACCTATGAGGGTCACACAGTGCTGGACCTTCATGATGCATTGTTGCACATGTTAGTGACATACATTTACTGCAATGATAGAGATTTATGTGATTTATCAGATTATTGTGAAGAGTTCCTTAGAAAGGGTGTTCACTTGATGCATTTCCCAAGTATGATAACACATGATGACAATGTGTACACAGAGAATAAACATGCAGTGCCTGAACTGGCTTGGTGGCACACATACCTAACACGTGCTTGAGAAATCCAGCATGGGTCCAAGGTCCTGTGAAAATGTGGACTTTCTCAGTACTCTCCTAGGTAAGACTCATATATCACATTCCCCAGACAGTGAAAACCAAAATTGATGCTTATGTCTGTCCCTGGAACTAAGTAAGTACTCAGTGCCTGCAGGATGATGGATTTGGAGGACATGGAGGACACATGTGGAACATCGGCACAGCTCCTCCATGAATGATGTGAAAGAGGACCAGTGTGGAGAGGGAGCCTGAGTAACGACCCGCAGTGCCTGACTTCTCACATGTGATGCCTTGATTGATGAAGGAACGTCAATGAGTCTTGAACCAGAAACCCAGAGGCAGGGTTGCCTCCTGCACTGGGAGTGCATTTAGGGGATGCATTGGAATATTCCTTGTCCTCTGAGTGATGGATGTTCAGGAGAGTGTAACTGCAGGATCAAGTTTGAGGTTTTGGACCATCGTGTCTCCTTTACAAATTCTAAGATACCCCCAACTTCTGAACAATGGGAGTGTGCTTAAGGAAAATTACATGAATGTCAAATAGAGATATCTATCTCCTTGTCTCTGGACAACCATCATTGAGATGACATTCTGGAAGCAAGTTGAGGGTGGTCAAAGTTTCAGGTTATGGCACAATCTATGACATCACAGAGTTCTATCAGTCCTCAATCAGGGTGAGATCCTAACGAGTCTCCTCGCCTGAGACCACAGCCTTGCAAACATCCCTGTCCCTGGACAATGCTGGTCATCATACAGCAGGGAGCAGGGTGGGGACACCCTTGACAATGGAAGACCCATATCCAGCATGTTCTATGTTTCTGTGACAATGAAATCAATTAGCAAACACCCAAAAATGTCACTTCTACACATTTATCCCTGTACAATCTGCAGGTAGGAGCATGAGATCCCTTCACTGAACTGAGATCAAGGTGGTCGAAGGACCACCCTTTCTCCAGAGTCTCCAGGGAATTTCTGTGGTCTGAAAACATTGGATCCTCCTCTTTATATGATTAATTCCTCATCCCCAAAAAGGATAGTATTAAATATGAGACATTCGGAGATGTTTAGGTCATGACAGTGCCCCATGAAAGAGGTTATTACATTCCTCAATAAGCTCAGAGACCTTGCTGATGCTTCCACACCTTGACATTCCAACAAGAGGCAGTCTGATGGGAGCCAGAAAAGGAGCCCTCTCCAAAAGGCATAATAATTGTGTAATCAAAGGCATGTCTGGCTAACCTCAATTTAAAAAGTCAATGATTCAGATTCAGATGCTGATGTGTGGGGGCAGTGGTTTTCCTCAGGTCCTGGCAAGCCAGAAGATGAGACTCTCATCTGAAAGCCCATTAATATCTCAGAGCAGGCAGGTTTTTATAAGCAGGGAAAGTGACAGAAAGAACAATGAGATCATTTGGGACAGGCTGTGGAGATGCAGGCAGTGACTCTGTTGGTCCAGATGCTGATCTTTACTGTCACAATTCTGGAACTGGTAGGTGCTAACCAAGTTTTTATCATTGGGGCACCTGTGTCACCTGTGACTGTGGTCAAGATTGTTTCTTGTACAAGCAGGATGGGGCCTGGTAGCACATGCAATATGCTTCCAAGAAAAATGTCAGTATGTGAGTGTGTCTAAAGTTAGCACTATCTCTAATTCCATTTTATAGTAAGTCTCAGCAGTGTAAAGTTTTAAGTTCATGTTTCAATGTTCCTGTGTCAATTCTTCCTCCATATCCATGAGGCTAGTGATGTCCTCTGAATCTTCTTGGGGAATTAAAAGGCTGAGACTGTTGGAAAGCAATATCTTGTGAGTTAAAAGCAGGTTTATTTTTAGAGTTGTCTGTCTAGCAGATTCTCTTTTCTTGGCATGAGAAAAGCAAGCCATAAAGGGTTTCAAAACAATAGAGACAAGCACTATAAAGCAAAGAATATTAAAACTAAATTAAAAATCCCTCCTCTATGGACCTGAATCCTGGTGGTATCCATGAATATAGACTCATCAACCAATCTCCAGTTCCTTCAAAGAGAGGGGTGTGATAGTCCAATGTTTGTTGGCATCAGGTAGGCTGTTGCCTGATTTCGGTGATGCTTGTTTCCACCTGAGCTGAGGTGTCAGTGTAAGAACAACAAGAGTTGATGGTCATGAAAACTCCTTGTTCTGTTAGTATTATAAGGAAATTTCATTATCTAAGACACCTCTACCTAAAGAGTCCAGAGATTGCTGAACATTAGGAAGTGAGATGTCTGTTTCATTAGCTACAATGATTTAAGTATTGGAGACATTCTGAGGTGCATATCAATGTGCAGCTGCTCCCCAGAAAAGTAATAGAGTACATATAAAGAAATGTTCATCATCTGGTATTTCTGTGTGGACATCTTCGGCCATTTGTGTGCATGTTGATTGATCACTCTGTAGTCCCATCTTCCCAAAGTGTTTTAACAACTTGCTTGTATATCTCAGAAAAAGCAGGTCTCACCTGTGTCCCCTTGAACAGGTTAAAACACACAGAGATGGGGGACATGCTTCAGTGGGACCCGAGAGCAATCCGTCTCCTTTTAGAAGAAAAAGTTTCTTGTTTCAGCAATTTATAGAACAAGACCAGTTCCAGCAGAAGGGTGGGGTATTCATGGAGATGGAGAAAGCACTGTGATAACTTTAATCTCTGAGTTGATATTTTAATGGCTGGAGGTATGCTTGTTGCTGCATTTGCCTCATTACCCCTTTCACCAATACTGACTTTTCATAGAAAGTTTGGTGTTTTACACAGACTACATGGGTCCCGAGTGTACCTTTGTCTCCCATGGAGAAATAATGATGGCTCAGGAGGTGTCTACAGGAGCCCCTGGGCCCTCACATCCATTATCCTAGTCAACATGTCAGTTCACCATCTGCTTATGTGCCCCTTTTTACTCATTTGTCTTCACATGCCTGCTGCCAAGCACCTGAGATTTCTGTCTTGTGGACCATTGATACCTGGCCTCTTGTTCTTGCTCTGGTTTTGTCTAGGTAGCTACTCTCTTTTCCATTCAAGAATTTTGCCTCTGAATCCTTTTGGGGAAACATGATGCCAGATGACTTCAACAACTGCTTCCTGCTGAAGAGAGAGGTCATTGTCCTTTAGAGCCAAGAGTGCCTTGATCTCAGTCAGAGGGGTATGAGACCTGGGCACAGACAAGGGTGGAGATGGTGCCTGGAGGTGGTACTTCCTAAGTAGGAGCAGGGCTTGTATCATGGAGGAGTCAAATTGTGTGACTAATCTCAATATTATTGAAGGAGACAGAAAAAGTTACAATCCAGTTCTGTTTATTAGTTAAAAATGTTAAAGGCTAGTCACTCAAGTAGACATTAATGTCCATAATTGTGTGGTACAGATTCTATTGAAATATAATTTCTCGACATAGAATCACACTCATTTTTCCAAAAACTCAAATTAAGGCTAATTAGTTTACAGCATTAAGTTTCAGTTTTGCCTGATTATTTGCATAACCATAGCATGAATAACATTTGATTCGGTAGGTTGTCTTAAATATGTGTTGCCTGACTTTTATAGGAAATTGCCAGGATGAAATTAAATCACCCCATGAAGCAGCGAAGTCAAGCCACACGATTGCTATTATGTTTTGTGTGCTACACTTGTGAGTTTGTGTGAGTTCCTTACGTTCTTTAGGTCTTCAAAAATATCTTGAGCTCTGTCCTGCCATCTCCAGGAAAGCAACCTTCACCCCTTGCCTGGAAAGACTGCTGTGAACCTTCCAAATAAGCAATACCAGGCCCTTTCTCCAAGTTGCTTTTATTGGCTTTAAAGTCATTCTACATCCTTAAAGCTTTTGCTGACATCCAGAGTCTAGTCATGCCTCTCAGATATAACATTCCAGTCAAATTGCTTGATCAAACCACTAGTGGAAAGTGATTTTGTGTGCCTTGTTATGAATAAATTCATTTCCTGCTTGATTATTCAAACAAATATATTTCCATGGAAATAATAATAATTATTACTCAATACTGTCTACATTTCAGAGGGATCAAACAGGAGGAAAATATGAATGTCTCAATATTTCTTATTAAAGTTTAATTTACCAAACTGCTTTAAGAAAAATGCTAAATTTCTTATGTCTGAAAAACAACATGATTAAAAATTAGACTGGATTGGGAGTAAAAAGGAGAAAACTGTATATGAACAATGATTAAAATACAAAAATAGCAATATGCTCACCAACTGTTACACAACTACAATAGCCTTCAGTTCATGCTGTCCTATAATCAATTTTGTTTGTGATGATTATTTGCCAGTGTTTCTATAAATCCAGTTATTCTACAGAGTTCCAGTTATCTTTTCCTGTTCAAAAATATTATCTGAAGATTTATTCTCAGAAATATGGGATTTACAAGAATTCATAATCATAGCCCTTTCCATGGTTGTCTCTGAAGCTGTAACATATTTGGGAATTCATCAGGACTGAACTGTCTAAGGGAGACAGCTTCCCATAACCTTGAGAAGAGGTCTGATAAGCACTGTTCTCATAGCCCTGAGACTGTGTCTGGTAAATGGTTCCCATAGCCTTGAGTGGGCCTGCATGCAGACAATGCAGCTCTGTTGTACAATCTGTTGGTTTTTGGTCGGCTTTGTCTATATTTTTTAGTATATAAAGGAGATGGGAACTACCACCGGGGACACGGAGAGAGGGCAGGAGATACACAGGTGACATGCAGGGACTTGCAGGGGGACACACAGCTGCTTGTGTGTGTGGATTGCCATCCCTTCAATAAATGCATGTAAGACATCAGAATATCTCCGTGAATGTTCTTCCGTCTGTCTGAATCCTATGAAACCATCTGGGATTGAATGGTTGCTTCACAGCATGGGTTAGATGGATGTGTGGGAACAAGGAGAGAGGGTGAGTCATGTCCTGAGAGGGTGCAGGACATTTCAAGGACACAGATGCCTCTTCAAGGGAGATGCAATCTGTGTTATGTGGCACAGGCCCTGGCACTCTCTGACTCCAGGTGTCACAAGGATGACAGTGGGGACGTACAGTTGTCCATGATGCACATCACATGCAGGACCATGCTGCACAATGTGGAACCTCCCTTCTCAGGAAACACTTTGTACCCATGAATTGTCACTGTTCAGTGTCCCTGAGTCAGGTACCCAACCCCTCCCTCTGCTCTCACCTGATATGGGAGTGAGAAAAATGACAAGGCCTTCAACTGGTTCCTCTTCTCTGGGGTCACAGTCTCTAACACTCCTTGCAAGCTGGGGCACGGAGACATTCAAGTATTACCTGGAATGCATCTCTGGCAGCATCACAGGGACAGGTGAGGGAGAGGAGGGCATAAGCAGTCTCAGGGCTGGGGAAGGACACACATCACTGGGCTGTCCAAGGCCATGGAGGGGGGCTCAGTATCCTCCCCCACATTGGTGGATGGGGCAGGAGTGAGTTACAGAGCACAGCTGTCCCTTGGGGCAATGGTGTGCTGCTTACTGAAGGAGTTGCTCTCACTGCTTCTCTTCCTAGGAATCCACCTTGCTGTCCTTCAAGCTGGTCACAGTTGGCCAGTACCCAGGGTTCCTCACAGGTTTTCCCCAGCACCTGCAGGGCATCACTGCCATCCCCATCACAGATGTCACCTTGGCCCCATGTGGCTGCACCAACCCCTCACTCTCAGCTCGTTGTCAACAAAGAGGAAATCTCCTGAGACATTTGCCCCTGAGGAAATCTCTCAACTGGTCCATGGATGTCCTCAGTATGTCAGGTGTGCCCCAGTCCTCACTGTGTACAATTAAATAATGGGACTGCAGTGAGAATTTTCTGTGTGTGGAGGGTGTGCAAGAATTGGGGAAGAAAACTTGGTTTTAAGCATTCCCCATCCTGTTAAATCTCATCATGTATTTCACCTCTGTTTAGTGACTTAGTGAAAGATACACCTGCTCTGCACTTTGGTATCCTTCCATCCGTCACCTTGGCCCATCATGAGCTCCCAGTCCCCTGCTAGTACATCATGCCCAATATCCCCTTCCTCCAGATGAATGTCAGGATGGCAGGCTCCAAACTGACTCTATGACCAGGGAGCAGGAACCATCATCCACACACATGTTAGAACACCTGCTGGCCAGAGTTAGCACCTGTGTCTCTCTGGGAAAATGTGCCTCCAGGACTTCAGGGACTCATGCGGTCTCGGAATGTGGGAGACATCTTGAGTGGCTCACCTGTGGGAAGGGGCTGCCTGCATTGCACTGGGAGAAGTGAGGTGAACGGAAGGATACAGGGTGTGTAGCACCTGTCTCAGCTGCAGGACCAGGGTTGTACTCCTGGCAGCAGGTCCTGACCAATGTGCCCCATTCCCTGGAGCTGGGCTGACACAGAGGCTGCACCTGAACCACCACCTGAAGGACCAGGGGCCTCAGTCAAGTCAGGGGAAAGACTTCTCTAGTTTACTCTTATTTTACATAAACTATTATTTTTCATAAAATTACATTTCCCAATCTGGCAACAATGAATCTACTTCATGTGATTTTTGGACTTCGGCAGATGTTTGGGCATAATGTCAAGCTGTTTTAATATCTTACTCGAATAGTGCATGAAATTAAAAGAGCATGGTTGTTCATCCAGTCCAGCTTCAATGTTTAAACATGTAAAGGACTGTCCATTGTCATGGTTCAAAGTTGTCTCATAACCCAACTATGCTCACATCCCTGACCCACGCATGGAGTGAGAGAGAAGAAATGTGCTCAGGGACCTGAAGGACATGTGGCAGTGACCTAAGTCTCTCCTTAGTTATGAGACCAGAGTCTCCCACATGCAAATTTCCTTCTCACATCCAGTTTAAAGTGCACCCTGGGCTGTGGGGACTCACAACTGTGTCCTGAGAGTGGGCTGAGGTTTCTCAAGAAGGCAGAGCTGTGCTCTAGAGAAGATGAGACTGCTGAGTCTCCTCCTGTGCCTGGTGACAGCCCCCCTGGGTGAGTGTCTCATACGTCAGACATGGGTCTATGAGATGGTGGTGGCTGCACATTACTGACAGGGTCTGATGTTCCTTGACCGCAGGTGTCCTGCCCCAGGTGCAGCTGCAGGAGTCAGGCCCAGGACTAGTAAAGCCCTCACAGACCCTCTCCCTCACCTGCACCGTCTCTGGATTCTCTATAACAAGCAATGGTGTGCACTGGACCCTCCAGGCTCCAGGGAAGGGGCTGGAGTGGGTCGGTGTTATATGGGGTGTTGGGAGTACAAACTACAACCCAGCGCTGAAATCACGACTCAGCATCACCAGGGACACCTCCAAGAGCCAAGTTTATTTAACACTGAGCACTCTCACACCCGAGGAAACAACCGTGTATTACTGTGCGAGAGACACAGTGATGGGAAGTCAGTGTGAGTCCAGACATAAACCTCACTGTGGGAGGCAGGAGGGCTGGCCTGCAGGGGCCACTCAGTACACCAGGGGGAGCTGTACCCTCACCAATCATAGGAAACAGCTCCCGTGGCAGGTGTGGACCTGCTGGGGACTGAAGGAGCTTTCTCCTGGGAGCAGGGATTTCCTCTCAGAGCTCACAGCTGCATCCAGGGACCCTGCCTTCTCTCTGTGAATCTGGTTTCTGAGGTTTTCACTGCAGACAACAAACAAGAAAGTAAACATATTTGAAGATGAAATATCACCAGTGACTACCGACCTCTTCTTCAGCAAGTTCCTATTATTTTTTCCTTTCTTAAGAAAGTGCATCACAGTTTATTATGAAATTGTGCTTACAGTGTGACTAAGGAGTGTTTGATCCAGAACAAATGCTATGTTTGTAGTAAAACATAAGCACATATTTATAGACCCTTTGTTTGTGTTTGAAGAAGATACAAACATCCAAAAAGTTTTTTCTAATTTTGAAGTAAGCAAACTAGGGAGCATGCATGAATGTACTCTACTCAGCAATGAAATAATGATCAGGTAACACAGGAATCAATGCCAGTGAGTCTCAGGGATCACTCAGTTTGGAATGTGCCAGGCTCAGAGACTACAAAGGTGTGTGTCCTGGTGCTCACAGGTCCACACCAGGAGGATAGTGGGGTCTTTCTGTGCCTTTCTCATTGTTACCAGACTGGCAGCTGCACTCCATGTAGACCGACTGCACTTTCACTCTCAGCAGGGCCTGATGAATGGACGGTTCCACATATGGAAACAATCACCTCCAGGCTTCTGTGAATGCAGTGTCCACTACCAGGTCTTCTGTTGTCCTGACAGCAGCTGCCTCCTCCAGGTGCCTCTGTCTCTGGTTCTTCCACAAGCACAAGATCCTATGGCAGCTGAGACTCCAATGATACCCATTTCTTTAAATGGCTTTTTTTCCTTCCCCATGCCTCCAGCACCTCCACATGCTGCTGGAAATGACTCCATCATTATGGGAATAGATCTGGACTCTACCTGATGGCTGATTACTAGCCATTTTCCTGAGAAAACTCTGATACAGGTTATTCACTTGCTGTTGGGGACAAAGATTGCTGCACTCCACATTCAGGAAGGAGGTGAGTGCTCAGATGTGATTATGTGGCAGCTCTTGTCTCCATGACCCACCTGCTCTGGTGGTTGAACCCTGTGAGGCAAGACAGGATGAGAGTCTCAGGGACCTAGTGTCCCACGGGGGGCTGTGCTCAGGACATGGCCTCCATCCCAGGAGTGATGTCAGTTGGACACAGTAAGTCCTGTAGTTTGGTGGCAACTGCATGGATCTCAGTGTAGTAGGCAGCAGCTGGGGGAGGAATTCAGGACACTGCCATCTCTTCTGGAAAAGGAACCCATCTGTGACCAGGGCTGGCAGTATGGAGTCTGTGCTCTTGAATGCACCTGTCTTGAATGCATTGGCTGCCCTAGGATTGGGTTGTGAAGGTGTGTGCCTTAGTGCATGCTGTCTAGGTATTATCACTGTTGGAATCTCTTCTGGGGTCAATTCTTCTTCATTGTTGGTGTTCCAATAGGATCGACCCCAGTCCAAGCAGGGCTTTTAAAACAATTTCTGCATTCTGACTAGGACTGATTCCATTATAGTTCTTAATGCCCTCACACTGGAGTTTAAGTCCCATCTGCCTTTTTGTGTTGTGATGAGAATTTCACATGATATCTACACTTGATAAAAACCAAATACACGTGGTGCTTGTTAACCCCAGGTGCAGTGATGGGCAGCTGACCTCTGGAACCCAACCATCCTGCATCACAGGATGCTTCTTTGGGAAAGCAGCTCACTGATCCCCTCCCATCAGCTCTGGGCAACCACCACGCTGCCCTCAGCATCTGTGCCTGGACTGTCTGAGAGTCCTTCTATAACAGGAACAGTGTAGTGTTCCCTCAGCTGCACCTGTGTCCCTTCACTCACCGCGGTGTCCTCAGGGTTCATCTGTGTAGTTTTTTTTACAGCAGAATTGCCTTTTAATTATATTGTAAAAATAAAAGACCAAAGTGATCAAAATCCAGTGTGCATATAAGATTAAAAAGAAAAGTTACTCAGGAAACTGAGATTCAGGCAGAAGCCTAAATACTGCCCTGACTAGGGATGAAGGCATGGGGTGTTTGTGAGACGGGTAGGTACGCAGCTTCAGGACTAGTGGGGGAGATCTATCATTGCACACAAGCTAAGTTAGTCTTTAGCTACATGTGGGGGTGCAAATTCCGATTGTCTGCAATTGTAAGTCCAGTAGTCAGGATACATCTTCCCTGTTATCTGTGCTAACAGTTGTGTGAAATGCAGTGCTGGGGACCAGTGCAACGGTGACTGTGTTGAGTCCATACACTGCATAGGTTGGAGAAGGAAGATGTGCCAGGAGGTTTGCCTGGAATGACCCCTCCCCTGTCAATTTGTTAAAGTAAGAACCCTTCACATGTCATGTGTCCACCACAAACCCCTGACGGAAAAACACACTGTGACTCATTCTAGGCTTGAGCTCCACAGCCAACCCTCAGCTGTGACTCCACCTCATGATGTAAACTTCCAGCCAGAGAACACCTCTTCCCAAGTTCCTGCTCCAACTATGCAAACGCCATCCTGCTGCCTGTGCCCATGAAATGTGCTGACTCAGAGATGTCACCTCCATGGGGGTCACACAGTGATGGTACCCCCTAATGGCTTAGTGCAAGATTTACGTGATTTGTCATATTTCTGTGAAGAGTTCCTGAGAAAGAATGTTTACATGATTCAGTTCCCAAGTGTGATAACACATGACAATGGCATCTACACAGAGAATAAACATGCAGTGTCTAAACTGATTTGGTGGCACACATACCTGACACATGCTTGAGAAACCCAGCACAGGTTTGAAGTCTTGTGAAAATGTGGATGTTCTCAGTGATCTCCTAGGTAGGAGCTGCCTGTGACATTCTCCAGACAGTGAAAACAAAACAGATGCTTGTGTCTGTGCCTGGAACTGAGCAAGAACTCAGTGCCTGTGGGGCTGCTAGATTTGAGGACATGGAGCCCACAGGTGGAACATCACACAGCTCCTCCATGGGTGACCAGAGAGAAGACAATCTTGAAAAGGGAGCCTGAGTAATGACCAGCAGGGCCTGAGTTCTCACCTGTGATGCCTTGATCTGTGCAGGAATGTCAATGAGGGTCACATAGAAGTCCAGGTGAAGCATGAGATGGTGAATCCTGCAGTGACTGACAGGTGCAGCTGTGGGTCACTGAGAACTGAGAAACAGTGGATCTGTTTCTGTGCATGATTCTGGGGTCTGAGGTCCTCAAGGCAGGTGGTAGAAGGGGAGACAACCAGTAGAATGGAAAATTGAGAAAGGATGAAAACCCAGAGTCGTCCATACTCACCTAACAAGTCCCACTCAGGCCTAGAACCCATGTGGAGGCCAAGCCCATGTGACAGGAATAGGGGAGGAAAGGAGCCTTCAAGAGCATTACCATGAAAATCATCACTGTGTGTGTGTGTGTGTGTGTGTGTGTGTGTGTGTGTGTGTGTGTGAATGATCGAGCAACAGAAATATGGTGGGAATAGGGCCACATGCAGCATCCTCAGATAGCACTTTCAGATGGAGGAATCTGAGGACACCAGAGGCCTCCAAAGGCCCTGAGAACTTCCAGACACAGAAGTGTTGGCTGTGTCCCATCAGGCAGCTCCAGGAAAGGGGCTCCCTGGTGGCTCATAGAGCCCTTGTTTGGAGTCTCCCTTCAGAGTCACTGAGGGTTTGTAAGGTCAGTTCTCTGTTCCTAGAGATGTCACAACATGTGGCATCCTTATGGGAGTTTCCTGAAGTCAGTATTCAGTCATGAGAGGTTCATGCCCTCTGATGCCAGAGAAGACCCTGCCCTGAGTGGTGAAGGTGGGTCATCAGGCGTTACCTAGGACTCAGGAGTATTGCTGCCCCAGGAGCAGATGCAGAAGGAGCCAGGGAACTATTTTCTCTGAGGATCTGCATCTTCTTCTCTGAAAAAAAATTATCTAAAATAAGATTGGACTTGAGATGACTGTAAGTATTCTATTCCCCCAGAGCATTTAGCAAACTCAATAAGACACAGCAACTACAACCAATGAGAGTATTTATATGGTTACTTTATACCCAAATTGTAAGAAGCTAGGGCAGGGATGGTTTTATTAACTCACTAGGGGCAGCATTTTGGAGACACACTGATCCAAGAATAACACATGCAGGTACCAAGGCCTGATTGGTACTGTTGGTCCCCGTGTCACTGAAAGATGGGCTCACAATGAGGAGCATGTACTATGGTTACTTCTTTCTCAGTGGGGGGACCTATTTCAGCACAGAGCTCAGGGACTTGTCAGGGGACACATATCCTCCACCGTGGATTAGGACTTTGTCCACTAGACAAAGTGGATTAAGGTTTGTCCACCTTAAGCATGGTTTTTGTGCCCTCTAGTTCTCTTGGGTGGTGTGAGCACTTCAACCATTCAACAACCTTCCTCAGGACTATGCAAATGAGAAGAGGTGGACTAGGTTAAATGAGGGTCTGTCTTTTCTCTGAGAGCACCACCCACAGCCACACCCTCCCCTAGAGAAGACCTGAGGACCCAGCCCCTCACCATGGGCTGGAGCTGGAGAGCCCTCTTCCTGGTGGCAGTGGCTACAGGTATTGGGCCTGTTAGCTCCTGAGTCTGGAAAGGGACAAGGGAGTCTTAAGAGAGATTTCCACCCACTCCAGCCTCCTTTCCACAGATGTCTACTCCCAGGTGTGGCTGGTGCAGTCTGAGGCTGTGGTGAGGAATCATGGGGTTTCAGTGAAGGTATCTTTCAAGGCTTCTGGATACACTTCACCAGCTAAGCTATGTTATTGGTGAGACAGGCCCCAGGAGAGGGCTGGCAATACATTGTCTGGATCAACAGGAACAGTGGGAAGCCCACAAATGCCCAGGGCTTCTCAGAACAAGTTTTCTCCTGCATGGAAACCTCTGCCAGCATAGCCCATCTGCATATAAATGGCCTTAAGTCATGGACACAGCTATGCATTACTATGCAAGTGACACAGTATGATGACCCACAACCTCAGTGTGTCACAAACACTGAGAAGTGGGACAGCTTGGCTGGGCTGAGGGGATGACAGGGTGATAGACCTCCTGACTTCCTGAAACACTGTCAGGAATCTGAGAGCAGAAAAGTTGCTGTCAGAGGTACATCAGACTCAGGGAAAGTTTTCAAGAGTCCAGATGCACTGTGAGAGAGATACAGGGAATATGCCCCCAAATCAACCCCTGTTACTTGTGGTGACTGTGCAGAGAGCACATTTGGATCCCCCTTGTCCTATGAATGAAGCACTTCATTGAGGCATCATCTGGGAATCCTTGGTCAGGTTCACCTTTGGGGATTCAAATGAGATGTCTTCCTAGCAAGTTCTAGGACATTCTCTTAGGTTTGAACAATGGAATTGTGCCTGTGGAAAAGTAAGTATGTAAGTGAAGGGGAGATTTCTATGTTCTTCCTTCTGACTAGGCATCACAGAGATGATCTTTGGCAGCAAAGTCGAGGGTTGGCATGTATTCCAGGTCCCAACACTGTTTATGACATCACAGTGTTCTTTCTGTCCTCACTCATGGTGAGATAATAAGGACTCCCCTCACCTGAGACAACAGCTCTGTGACTGTCCCTGTCCCTGGGCTAGTACTGATGTCATCTCATATCAGAGAGCAGGGTGGGGACATCATTGACAATGGAAAACCCACATGCAGCCTGTACTATGCTCCCATGTCAACTGAAACACTTATCCCACACCTAGCACTGCAGTCAACACACATTTGTCCTTGTGCATTCTGGAGGTCAGAGAGAATGTGTCATCTCAAATGAGGTGTATGAACTATCTATGGTAATTCATCCCATGCGCTGTGTTCCTTTTCCCATTTTGAATATCAACATAACAGTAAAGTGGGTTCAAGTTCAGTGGATGACCACCATGTATGGCCATGGTGACAGCCTCCTGTAGGTCACATGCAGACATAAATAGGGAGTGTGAGAGAGAGGAGATGGTTCTTCTGAAATTAACTATCAAAGAAACAGGGGCCTCAACACAAACCTTTTCCTGCTCCCTGATGAAAGCTACATCACAGGTCCAGATAAACACAGATCCTGATTCTGAGCAGTATACTGAACCCGCAATGATGAACAGTTTAATATAAAAGTCAGATACACCAGCCCCAGTAATGGGAAGATATGCGAATGACTTATTCATCTTCTAACCAATGGATAAATAAAAATAACGCTCTTCATGTCAATTATGCGTTTATTTGTATCTGTTACTTTTTATTAGTTTTTTTGCCTCAAGGTTTTCCACAATCTGACTTCTAAAATCTCAACATACATACTCCCCACTTTCTACTTAAATCTTCATTTAAGCAGACCTAATCATGACTGAATGTCTTCAGTGGCATAACTGTTAGAACCTGTTTTTAACACAGAGATTAGGAAATGAAAACAAAAATGAGGCAGTGAAGATGCACAGTAAGCACAAAACTCCACTGAAGAAACATATCCCTGGTAGCACTCTGTGCTTCTCTGAAGTGTTCACACTTCTGTCTCCCAATGATCCACACAGGAACTCCACCTACTCCAACACTGTGTCCATGTTGGAGCTCCTCTAAGGAGAGAAGGTCACACTCTCTCCTTAGTTGGTACTGTGATCGCTGTGTAGAGGAACTAAGGACCAATGGAAATTCCTGTGACCCAAACTGGAATCTCCTGCACTTTTAATGTTCCCTGTGGCTGTAAGCAATTAATTTCCTCAGTATGTTTACTACTGGTGGCTTTCAAAATCATCTCTCATTTTAAATATCTCTGTTTTATGAAAATGTACTCTCCTTGGTCATGTACACTTCTCATGGACCTGTTGTGACAGTGAAGATGACACAGGGTCAAATGTAGGGAGTAATTGTTCACAGACAAACACCCTTGGACATGTCAAACACTGGCACCATGGCATTCATGTCACCATCCAACTCCAGAGCTCCCTATATAGCATGAGAACATGCAAATAGGGATCCTTTGGTCAAGAAAAGCAGCCCAACCCTGACCCTGCAGCTTTGGGACAAAAGCCTTGCTTAGCATGCCGAGGTGTCCCCAGTTCCTAGTCAGTACAGAACACAGACCTCTCACCATGGAATTCAAGCTCAGCTCGGTTTTCCTTGTTGCTATTTTAAGAGGTTGCTTTTTTATGGAAAACAAGAGACACTAAACATGTGACTTGAAATGACTGAGAGGAAAGGTGGAAATGTGACTGTTTCCAGACAAAGATGACTTTGTGTTTGCAGGTGTCCAATGTGAGGTGCAGCTGGTGGAATCTGGGGGACTTGGTGCAGTCTGGGGGGTGTCTGAGACTCTCCTGTGCAGCCTCTGTACTCACTGTAAGTAGCTCTGATACAAACTGGGTCTGTCAGGCTCTAGGGAAGGGGCTGGAATGGGTCTCACACATCAGTACTTCTAATGGTGGTGACACATACCAGGCCAATTCTGAGAATGGTCAATTCACCATTTCCAGAGAAAACACCAAGAATGAGGTTTACCTGAAAAAGAACAGTCTCAGAGCAGAGTACATAGCCTTGTATTACTGCATGAGAGGCTCAGTGAGGGAACTCAGGGTGGGACCAGACACGTATCTCCAGCAGGGGCAGGGGGGCGGGACCATTGGAGGGGGGTGAGCATCCTTGAACACAGGGACAATCCTAAAAGAATCTGCAGGTGGAGTTTTGGTCTGTTTTCCTGTGTGGTTTCTGCTTCCTGTAACAGTTTCCCTCAGGCAAACTCTCTGCTTTCCTGACTGTATGCTCACCTCTGAATTCTCTGAATCAGAAATGTCTATTGCAAAGACAGACAACCAGGATAGCCCTCCAAAACGGGATTGGGTCCCCGTTTGTACCTCTCACCCCTACTTGTTTTTAGCAACTCCAGGGACAGCCCAGGTCTTTTATAATAAATCAGCAAAAATTTATTCTCTGCCTGTCCCTGCAGGCTCCATGTATGCCAGCTGCCTTACTCATCTCAATATTACTCAGTTAAGCCTCACTGTGGTCTATCTACTTAGAGGATAAACTCAAGTATGGGTGCTAGTTGATGTAACCAGAGAATGGGAAGATCCCAATGGCATAGTAGCACTCAGCAATGCACTGGCCTCCTTAAGAGTCTGAGGGTTCATTGGCACCCTAATTGCATTCATTGTCTTTGCTATAGTTGTCAAAGCTACTGCTGCCATGGCAACCACTGCCCTGATGGACTCAGTTCAAACTTATCACACTGCTGATGTTCTCTTAAGCAATTCCACCTTCGAAATGCTCCAACAGGCCCAGATTGGTCAAGAGATCCTTACTCACCTCTCTGAAGTTGAATCCTCCCTCACCTGGATTGGTGAATGCCAGGACATGCTAGTGACTGGTCAGAAGCTGATCCATGACCCTGATTTCTTCAATCTCTGTGGAACCCCTCTCCAGTGGAACTCCAGCCAATACTCCTGGAGTGATACTCAACATAGCCTAAGAGGAGCATTTTCTACCAATTTAAAGAGACAAATTAATAAATTTCAACTGGGGTTATGCCAGCAGATGCAAAACACTCAAAGTGTAACTAAGCAGGAGACTTTTCAAACACTCCTTGATAATTTTGGCTACCTAAACCCCCCAAAATTGGTTTGATGGACTCAACCTGAGACTGTGGGTCACTAGAGCTGCTGGTCATTTATTGATTCTGATAATGCTCTATGTACTTCACTGCATTTGCACATTATTTGTCCAGGGCTATAAAAAGGGGCCAGAATGTAGCAAGTCTTGTGGAATCCATCACCACGACAGTCCTAACAAAAAGAAAAAAAAAGGGGGCGATTTTAGGGGACCGCTTTGTTTTTATCTGGCATATGTGACTCAGCCCTGTATGGAAAACCTATAGTAGTGATATGGTAGGCAGGAGTCAGACCCTCAAACCAGATTTTCCAGTGAGAATCAGGCCTAGAAAATGCATACAGACTGCTATGGATTGTTCTTGCTGAAATCCCCTTGCCCTGGTCTGAAGCAGTTTATTGACTATCTTCAAGGTAATTTCCAAAGCTTATGTGGATTTTCCCAAAGACAGAGCTAATCAACTTGCTACATTTCCCTTCTTCATTTATTTTCATTTCCTTGATTGTACCTAAAATGTAGACAGTATTCTATATAATAAATAATAAACCCTTCTTTGAGGTAAGACCTGAGAAAAAGAATAAGAGCCTGTCTAGGCAAGGGTCAGTGGGTTCCCCCCTTGGGAGAGTGGCCAAGGTTTTCTCTTCTTGACAGAAGTGGCCACAGGACTCTCATCTTAAGAGAGTACCATACCTCCTCTTTTTCTCCACAGGATTGCTGTACTCTGTGCATTTGCTTTCATCTTCAGTCACAACACACAGACTCTTCTGGCCAGAGTCCGCCACAAGAACAGCCTTTTGACCTGGAAAATCCACTGCTGGGATTATACCCTAAGAACCCTGACTCACAAATGCACAACACATTTTCAAATGTCATGTCTTCAATATATTGCATCCTGAATATACAGGGCTTTTCACGTATTCCAGGATCCCAGAGCCCTCTGATCAAAGATCCACTGCTCCAGAGAGGATGGATTGAAGAAGGTGCTTTGAGCATCACAGTGATCTTCCCCTTGAGCAAAGCTATGGACAGACCTTCCTCACTCTGCTGCCTCTGAACACAAAAGCTGTTAGTACCAGAATCTGAGAACATGGGTCAGCCATGACTCTGCCCACATCTTCTCTTCAATAATTGGATGAGTCTGCATCAAAGACAGGTGTAGTGTCTCCTTTGTATTTTCTCTTCTGCATAAAAAGTGCACTTCTGTCTGATGGAATCTGTGAGGATTCTCTGCATTAGACCACAGTGCCTTAGGGGAGAGTAGCTCAGAGAGACCTGTGCTCACATAGAGGACTCACACAGTGAGTATCCTGGGAGTCCACCCTGCCCACACTTCCTAGTTACTCCTATAATCGTGCTCATAGGTGTTTGAGTTAAAGGAATTGGGGACTTGGTACACACTCTTCTATATGTTGGGATCATATTTATAATTCACTCAAAGTCAGTATGTTATTAAATATAAAAGTGTGATTATAATATTTTCTCAGGCACAGAATATTTCAAGTTTGTCTTTTGGAAAGAATATGGACATAAAGCTAATATATTTTATTATCTACATGAAAACCAATGAGATTCCGTATTTCCTGTAACACACAGAAATGTGAGACCATCTTTTGCTGTGTTTGCAATGTGCCTCACAATGAAAGTGTCCACTCAGTCCAGGTCTCACAGGGCATGCAGTCAGGAGAAGAGACACCCACGGGGGATGCTGACCTGGTCCCTACCCACTCATGAGAACAGAGCCCTCACATATAAATTTCTCTCCCAGCTCCAGGGTACATCCCCCCTGGGCTGTGAGGTCTCATAGCTCTCTCCCCGCATGGGTCTGAGGTCACTGGGGAAGGCAGGGCTGTACTCTAGAAGATGAGACAGGTAGGTCTCCTGCTGTGCCTGGTGAAAACCCCCATGGTGAGTGTCTCATATGTCAGACATGAGTCTATGCGATGGTGGTTACTGCACATGAATGACAGGAGCTGTTGCTCCTTGTGCCCAGGAGTCCTGTCACAGCTGCAGCTGCAGGAACCAGACCCAGGACTGGCCAAGCCCTTGGAGACCCTCTCCCTAGCCAATACTCTCTCCAAATTCTCTTTAATGAGCTACAGTATGCACTGGAACTGCCAGGCTCCAGGGAAGAGTCTGGAGTGGGTCAATGCTACATGGAGTGGTGGGAGCACAGACTCCACCAGTGCTGAAATCCAGTCTCATCATCACCAGCAACACATCTGAGAGCCAAGTTTATTTAACACTGAACAATCAAGTGCCAGGGACACCACCTGTATTACTGTGTGAGGCATACAGTGACGGGAAGGTGGTGTGAGCCCAGACATAAACCTTCCTGCAGAAGGCAGGAGAGCTGGGCTGCAGGGAGCACTTAGGACACCAGGGTGCATTCCAGACACCAGGGGGTGCTCCAGACACCAGGGGGTGATCAGATTACTCCAAGAGGGAACATCCCCTGGGTAAGGTAGGCCTGTTGGGGAAGGAAGGAGCTCCCTCTTGTGAGCAGTGATTTCCTCTCAGAGATCACAGCTCCATCCAGTGACATTTCTTCCCACTTCTCTGTGAATCTAACTTATCAGATTCTCACTGTCGAGGGGGTAACAATATTTATTTTCAGGTGAGATATCAGAAGTGACTGGAGAATTCTTCCTCACCAAGTCCATCTGTGCTTGTTATTATTTTTTCATAATGTGAATTACATATCCTTATGAAATTAAATATATACTTAACTTGTATGTAAGTATTCTGATAGTATTGTTTGTCCCAGAACAATTTCTATGTTCATACAGAAATATATGCAGATATTTATAGCTTATAAATTTTGTTAGAGGTTACAAAAAATTGAAAAAGCCTTCTGTTATTTTTTTAAATTTTAAGATTTTCTTTATTTATTGTTAGAGAGGGGAAGGGAGGGAGAAAGAGAAGGAGAGAAACTTCAGTGTGTGGTTACCTCTTGCATGCTCCCTACTGGGGACATGACAAGCAACCCAGGAACGCACCCTGACATGAAATGGAACAGATGACCCTTTGGTTCACAGTCCAGCACTCAATCCACTGAGTCATGCCAGCCAGGGCCCTTCTATTCTTAAAGAAAGCAAGTTATGGAACATCCAAGAATGGAATTCTACTCAGCAGTGAAAAAAAATGATCAGCTGATAGAGACATCCATGTGTGTGGGTATCAGCAATAGCTCAGGATGGAAAGACCCAGGCTCAGAGACTACAGAGGGGCATGTCCTGGGGTTCCCGTGACCACCTCAGGATAGCAGCGTCTTGGCTGGGCTTTCTGTCCTTGTCTCACATTCCCAAATGAGGATGTGTAGTCTATTCAGACTAACCATTCATTTTTCTCAGCAGGACCCTGAAGGATGGATGGCTGTACACACCTCCAGGCTCCTGTGAATGCACTGCATCTATGACCATGTCTAATACTGTCCTGACAGCTGCTGTTTCCTCCCAGAGTCTCCATCTCTGAGTCTCTCCCACAGGCAAAGAACTCCAGGGTAGCTGACACTTCACTGACCCCAGGTCTCCTACAAGTACATTTCACCACACTCAGGCCACAAGCTTCTCCACATGCTCCTGGAAGTAAAATCTAATTTATATTCATAGTATAAGTGGAATCACGCATTATTTGAATTTCCACTATGGCTTTATTCCACACAGGGTGATGTCACCAAGTTTCAACTATGCCATGGCTCATGGAAGGATTCCCTCTGTTTTAAGGCCGAGTAGTACCCTGCCATGAGTGCATAGCACACGTTCATCCATTCACCCACTGATGCACACTGAAAGGGTTTTTACTTTTTGACTAAAGTGAATCATGCTGCAATGAACAGGGCAATGCAAATGTCATTAGAATTTCCCATTTTTTGTTTTTTTTTTTTAATTTACTTTTTAAATTTATTTTTAAATCATTGTTCAAATACAGTTTTCTCCTTTTTACTCCCAATCCAGTCCCCCCTCCCCACTTCCCTCCCATTACCACCCTGCCCTTAGTTTATGACCATGTGTCATTTAAGTTTGTTCCTGTGAACCCTTCCCACTGTCCCCTTAAATTCCTTCTACTCTCCCCTGTGGTCACTGTCAGCCTGTCCTCTATTTCATTGACTTTGGGTATATTTTGCTTGTTTCTTTGTTTTGTTGTTTAGGTTCCTGTTAAAGGTGAGATCATATGGTATTTGTCTTTCACTGCCTGGCTTCTTTTGCTTAGCATAATGTTTGTCAGCTCCATCCACGCTGTTGCAAAGGGTAGGAGCTCCTTCTTTCTTCCTGCTGCATAGAATTCCATTGTGTAAATGTACCATAGTTTTTTGATCCATTCATTTACTGATGGGCAACTTGGTTGCTCCCAGCATCTAGCTATTGTAAATTGTGCTTCTATGAACATTGGGATGCATAGGTTCTTTTGGATTGGTGTTTTAGTATTCTTAGGATAGAGTCCCAGCAGTGGAATTGCAGGGTCAAAAGGCAGATCCATTTTTAGTATTCTGAGGAAGTTCCATACTACTTTCCATAGCGGTTGTACCAGTCTGCAGTCCCACCAGCAGTGCACTAGGGATCCGTTTTCTCCACAACCTCTCCAACACTTGTTGTTTGTTGCTTTGTTTATGATGGCCATTCTAACTGGTGTGAAGTGGTATCTCATTGTGGTTTTAATTTGCATCCCTCTGATAGCTAGCGATATTGAACATCGTTTCATGTGTCTTTGGATTTTCTGTATGTCCTCCTTGGAGAAGTGTCTGTTCAAGTCCTTTTGCCCACTTTTTAATTGGATTCCTTGTCTTAGAGTACAGCCTTGTAAGTTCTTTATATATTTTGGAGATTACACCCTTGTCTGAGGTATCATTGGCAAATATGTTTTCCCATACAGTTGGTTCTCTTTTTATTTTGATACTGTTTTCTTTGGCTGTGCAGAGGCTTTTAATTTTGATGAGGTCCCATTTGTTTATTCTTTCCTTTATGTCCCTTGCTCTAGGGGACAAGTCAGTAAAAAAGTTTCTTCGTGAAATATCTGAGATTTTCCAACCTACGTTCTCCTCTAGGACTTGAATGGTGTCATGTTTTATATTTAAGTCTTTTATCCACCTTGAATTTATTTTTGTATATGGTGTAAGTTGGAGCTCAAGTTTCATTTTTTTGCACGTGGCTGTCCAGTTCTCCCAACACCATTTGTTGAAGAGGCTATTTTTACTCCATTTTATGTTGCTGCCTCCTTTGTCAAATATTAATTGACCATAGAGACGTGGGCTTATTTCTGGGCTCTCTGTTCTGTTCCATTGGTCTATGTGCCTGTTTTTATGCCAGTACCAGGCTGTTTTGATTACAGTGGCCTTATAGTATAGTTTAGTGTCGGGTATTTTGATCCCTCCTACTTTACTCTTCTTTCTCAAAACTGCAGTAGCTATTCAGGGTCGTTTATAATTCCATATAAATTTTTGAAGTGTTTGTTCTATGTCTGTGAAATATGCCATTGGTACTTTAATAGGAATTGCATTGAATGTGTAAATTGCTTTGGGTAGTATGGACATTTTGATGATATTAATTCTTCCAATCCATGAACACGGTATATGTTTCCATTTGTTTGTGTCTTCCTTCATTTCTTCCCTGAGTGTTATATAGTTTTCTGAATACAGGTCTTTTACCTCTTTGGTTGGGTTTATTCCTAGATATTTTATTTTTCTTTTTGCTATTTCAAATGGAATTTTTTTCCTTTATCTCTGCTTTTGCTGTTTCATTGTTGCTCTACAAAAATGCCTTTGATTTCTGGATATTGACTTTGTATCCCACTGTGTTGCCAAATTCATTTATTAGGTCAAGCAGTTTTTTGGTAGAGTCTATAGGATTTTCTATGTATACTATCATGTCATCTGCAAACAGTGACAGTTTTGTTTCCTCCTTTCCGATTTGGATACCTTTTATTTCTTTTTCTTGTCTGATTGCTGTGGCTAAAACTTCCAGTACTATATTGAACAGAAGTGGTGAAAGTGGACAGCCTTGCCTTGTTCCTGATCTTAGTGGAAAAGATTTTAATTTTTGCCCATTGAGTATGATGCTGGCTGTAGGTCTCTCATATATGCCCTTTATTATGTTGAGGAATGTTCCCTCTATTCCCACTTTGCTGAGTGTTTTTATCATGAATGGGTGCTGTACCTTGACAAATACTTGTTCTGCATCAATTGATATAATCATGTGGTTTTTGTCTTTGCTTTTGTTTATGTGATTTATTACATTTACTGACTTGCGAATATTGAACCATCCTTGCATCCCTGGAATGAATCCCACTTGGTCATGGTGTATGATCTTTTTAATGTATTGTTGGATGCGGTTTGCCAGTATTTTGTTGAGGATTTTAGTGTCAATGTTCATCAGTGATATTGGCCTGAAGTTTTCTTTCTTTGTTGTGTCTTTATCTGGTTTTGGAATTAGGATGATGTTGGCCTCATAAAAAGAGTTTGGGAGACTCCCATCTTTTTGGATTTTTTGGAATCATCTGTGAAGGATAGGGGTTAGCTCTTCCTTAAATGCTTTGTAGAATTCTCCCGTGAAACCATCTGGTCCCGGGCTTTTGTGTGTTGGGAGTTTTTTGATTACTGCTTCGATTCCTTTTGTTGTTATTGGTCTGTTCAGGCTTTCTTCTTCTTTTTCATTGAGTTTTGGAAGATTATATTTTTCTAGAAAGTTGTCCATTTCACCTAGGTTTTCAAATTTCTTGGCATACAGCTCTTTGTAGTAACTTCTTACAATCCTTTGTATTTCTGTGGTATCTGTTGTAATCTCTAGTCTTTCATTTCTGATTGTGTTTATTTGGGTCTTCTCTCTTCTTTTCTTGATGAGTCTGCTTAAAGGCTTGTCGATTTTGTTTATCTTTTCGAAGAACCAGCTCTTGGATTCATTGATCCTTAGAATTGTGCTTTAAGTCTCTATGTCATTTAATTCTGCTCTGATCTTGGTTATTTCCTTCCTTCTGCTTGCTCTGGGCTGCCTTTGTTGTTGTTCCTCAAGTTCTTGTAGACATAGGGTTAGGTTGTTTGTTTTGAATGTTTCTAATCTTTTTAGGTTAGCCTGTATCTCTATGAACTTCCCTCTCAGGACTGCCTTGGCTGTGTCCCATAAGTTTTGGGTTGTTGTGAGTTCATTTTCATTTGTTTCCAGAAACCTTTTGATTTCTTCCCTAATATCATTCTTGACCGATTCATTGTTTAATAGCATGCCATTTAATCTCCATGATTTTAAGTGTTTTTTTTTTCCCCCCTTAGGGTTGGTTTCTAGCTTCAGTCCCTTGTGGTCTGAGAAAATGTTTGGTATGATTTCAATTTTCTTGAAATTCTCGAGGCTTGTTTTCTTTCCTATCATGTGGTCTATCTTTGAGAATGTTCCATGTACATTTGAAAAGAATGTGTATTTAGCTTCTTTTGGATGGAGGGCTCTGTATATATCAGTAAAGTCCATTTCCTCAAGAGTATCGTTCAATGCCACAATATCATTTTTGATATTTTGTTTAGAAGATCTGTCCATTTTTGATAGTGTGGTGTTAAAATCTCCAACTATAATTGTGTTGCTGTCCATATCTTTCTTGAAGTCCTCTAAGATATTCTTTATGTATTTGGGTGCTCCTATGTTGGGTGCATATATATTTACAATATTTATGTCTTCTTGATGGATTCTTCCCTTGAGTATTATGAAGTGACCTTCTGCGTCTCTCTTTATGGATCTTTTTTGGAAGTCTATTTTGTCTGATATGAGTATTGCTACCCCGGCTTTTTTTTTTCCTGTCCATTTGCTTGGAAGATTTGTTTCCAGCCCTTCACTTTCAGCCTGTGTAGGTCTTTTATCCTGAGGTGGGTCTCTTGTAGACAGCAGATATATGGGTCATTTTTTGTCATCCATTCAGCTATTCTGTGTCTTTTGATTGGAGCATTTAATCCATTTACATTTAAGGTTATTATTGATAGATACTTATTCATTTCCTTTTATGCACCTGTGCGCCCCCCCCCTCTCGCTTTTCCTTCCCTTCCTTAAAGCAGTCCCTTTAGGATCTCTTGCAGAGCTGGTTTGGTCAAGGTGTTTTCTTTTAGACTTCTTTTGTCTGGGAAGCTTCTTATTTGGCCTTCTGTCTTGATCGAGAGCCTTGCTGGATATAGCAGCCTTGGTTGCTGGATATAGGCCTCTGGTTCTCATTACCTGTAGTATTTCTTGCCATTCTCTTCTGGCTTGGAGTGTTTCCATTGAGAAGTCAGCTGTTAGCCTTATTGGGGCTCCCTTGTATGTTACTTCCTTTTTCTCCCTTGCTGCCTTTAAGATTCTCTCTTTGTCTTGAAATTTTGCCATTTTAATTATGATGTGTCTTGAGGTGGACCTCTTTGGGTTCCTCTTGTTTAGGACTTTCTGTGTTTCCTGGATTTGTGTGACTTTTTCTGTCATCAAATTATGGAAGTTGTCCTTCATTACTTGTTCAACTAGGTTTTCGATCCCTTGCTCTTTTTCTTCTCCTTCTGGTATCCCTATGATACGGATATTATTACATTTCATATTGTCTTGTATTTCTCTTAATCCCCCTTCATTTTTCTCTGAGCCTCTTTTCCTTTTCTTTCTCTTTCTGGATGTTGTTTTCTACTTTGTCCTCCAGCTCGCTAATCCTATCTTCTGCTTCATCGATCCTGCTTTTCATTCCTTCTATTGTGTTCTTCAGTTCAGAAATTGTATTCTTCATTTCCTCTTGACCTTTGTTGAGAGTTCCTATTTCTTTTCATGTTTATATAGTTTGTCGTGAGATTGATGTAGTTTCCCTCTAATTTCTGAAAACTCAATGTGAGTTCATTGAACTTCCTGGTAATCATTGTTTTGAACTCACTGTCTGATAGTTGAGTTGCCTCTATTTCATTTAGCATTTTTTCCTGAGGTTCCTCATTTCCCTTCAGTTGGGGGTTGTTTCTTTTTTTTTCTCATTGTTCATGGGTTTCTTTTTTTTTTTTTCTTCTTGTTTGTTAATTTGATCTGTTCTAATTCCCTGTAATTATGGTGTGAACTTCTGTGGTAGAATATTTGTGAGATTCAGTGGTGCAGTCTCCTTCGTGTATCCTGGTGTTCACAACTTCCCCCTACTCTTTTTTGTGATCAGTTGGAGGAATAAGGCAAAATGGTTTAAGACAGCAAGACAGTATACTATGATATTTACATTAGCAGCCAGTAGAGACTAGATGGGTTATCCTTTGTCTCCTTATAGTGTTAACCGTGATCCTCCACCCCACTATCCACATTTTAGAAAGGATGGAAAGAAGGTAAGACTCTTATTGGGGACTAGAGGATTGTTAGTTGGATCTAGGAAGCTGTGAGGCTGTGGGAGGTCAGATCCTAAGGTAGGGTTGGGTTAAAGATTAGTATATAGGAGTAGTGTGTAAAAGAATAGAGACAACCCTCACGATAGTATAGTTCAGAAAATTGCAAAGTGGGCTGAGATCAGGTAGGGGTATTGAGAAGTATTTACAATTGTATAGACTAGGTCTTACTAACAGTAATAGTAAAGTGACAGTCTTGTGGCAGAATCAATGAGGTCTAGATAACAAGAATAAGGAGTATAGGACCTTGAGAGGTGTATTAATAGAACACAGGTGAAGGGTAGTACCAGGGGGTACTTGTGACTGAGATACCAGGGGGGACCTATCAAATGACAGTATAACCAGCCAAGCAAAGAAGATTATACAGAAAGAAAAAGATTACCAAAATATTATTAAAATAAAAATTGTCAGAAAAGTGAGAAAAAGATAATACAAATTCACAGTAACTTGCCAAATTAAAAAAAAAAAAAGAAAAAGGAAAGAAAAGCAGAAGATGTAGTGCAGGAAAGATAAATTTGGAGTGGAAAGAATAATATTAGGATGAATGGAAAAGAAACATAAGCGATTGCGAGATAAGAATAATAAGAATTGAAAAATAAAATGTCACATAAAACACAAGATAAAATTAATCAACTAACAACAGCCACAAAAACCGAACCAAACCAAACCAAACCAAACCAAACAAAAAAAGAGAAAAAAAGAAAAGAAAACAAACAAACAAACAAAAAAAACCTCTTGTTGGTTTCTAACTGGCCAGACCAGTTTTCCTGATCTTGCTGGCTTCAGCTGGCTGAGGGACCTTTGAAATGCTTCTCTCTCTCCCAGCCCAAATCTCAGCAAGTCTTTCAGGATACATATTTTCTGTACCCTGGGTGCTCCCGAGCACACTAGCTCTCTGGATCTCACTTCCACGTTCTTCCAGACTCTGGGGTCCTGCAGGATTCCAGCTCTATGATCTCAGGAGGCACCGGGGACATTTTGGGATTTACTGTGCCCTTCCTGGGATCGTAAAAGGGTGTGCCCCTCCCCCAAACTTTTCAAATTCAGGGTCTAGGATCGCCCTTAGCGCCTCACCACGCCCTTTCCGGGTTCACAGCGAGCAAGAAACAGTCTTCCCAATGGTGTGCAAGCCGAACCCTTTCCAGGTCCGTGGTCACCGCCTAACCACACTCCGACTGGGTTTTGGCACCTTTCCCGGCTCCCCTGGTTGGGCTGGCTGGAAATTTCTGAGCCACTACTATAGGAATGCACCAAGCGCCACATCCCTCCCGGGATCCCGGCACACAATTCAGGCCTCCCTATGGGGCATGAACCGAGCATGCCCCGACTCTGTGCTCTCCACCGAACTGCACTCCTTCCGGGCTAGGGGTGCGGGAGCACTTCCAGGCTTCCCCTGGTCCTGTCGGCTACAGTCCCTCACTTCGCTTGTCCCAGGTCTCTGGGCTGGTGTTCATAGTCCCTGGGCAATTTTTTCCCAGTCCAACTGGCCAATCTGTTTGTTCTAGCAACACGTTCTCCCCTGGAGTTGCTCATCCCCCATATTCGGGGGAGGGAACAGCGACTCCCCTCTCCTGGGAGCCCCAAGAACCGGGCCTGGGGACCGCACACCCCTAGACCCCACGCTGGTCCCTGGGCCCCTTTTGTCCTGAAGCAGTCTCCTTACCGCCTGGTTTTTCAGTGATCACAATAATTTTTGATGTCCTGCTTTCAAAAGTGATTCGTTAACCTAGTCCACTTGCTCTGTTTCTCCACTGATCCGCAAGTTTCCCTCCTCTTCACAGAAGCCAAAAAAAAAAAAAAAAAAAAAAAAAAAAAAACACTGCCTAGAGTAAAGCCACCATCTTCCCACCTCCTGGTTTTTAATATTTGAATGAACTTCTAAAAGCTTCCTGACTCTAACCTGAAAAATTTCATTTTCTTTTTTGGAGACACCAACATGCTCTTTCCCACGTGACAGCACAATTAGGTTTTTCCATTCATAGTGTGCAAAGGCTCCTTTCCCCCCACACACACCAACACAATCTTTTTATGTTTGTTTTCTGTTCTTTTACAAAACCTCCCTGCCAGGCATGAGGTGATTGCAAACTGGTGCTTTGATCTGGAATTCCTGGTGACTGGGGTTTGCAGTCAGCCTGTTGATAGTTTTCTTAATTTCTGGGTCTGTGCTGTGGGCATTTTCTCCATGTGATTCTTTCTTTTAGTTTCCATCACTCACCTGCACTTACCTTTATGATCATGAAGTCCGCCTACCTTTATGATTAATCTTCTAAAGTTATTAGATTTTTTAAATCATTATTTGACAGTCCCAATACCTGAATCTCACAGGGATACCATTCAAAAGTATATCACTTAAGACTCTGGTCTGGCTGTTTGTTATTCCTATAGTTTCTCGTGCACCCAAACCTGCAAGAAAGGACAGTAGCTATAGGTGTTCTGCTGTGTAGTTTCATGTGTCATGTCTTCATGCTCACACTTATTTAACTCACCTGGGGCATGACTTCCCTCTTTTTCCCACTACACCTTGACTGTGGATGTCTCTGTGAATTAGTAAAGGGCACCTTGGAGGCTTTGGTTACCATGGAGGCAATTGTGGAGGTTAGTTTCGGCCATGGGATCTGCAGAATGCAATTTTTCCAGTGACTCCTTGCTCATGTTCCCTCCTTGGTGTGGGGTCAGCATCTTCTGCCCTCTCTGCAGAGCATCCCTCTGTTCTTTCGTGTCCAGCTGTATCCCACCTTTATCATGGCAGGAAGGTTGTGGGTATGGTGGTGGGGCTGGGTCTGCATCATTCTCCGACCTCTGACGGAGTCTTATTCTTACACAGAGACGTGTCCAAGCCTGGGCTGTGTCCTTGTAGCTGGTCCTGTCCCTGGGGGTCTCCAAGATTTTCCTGTTAGTTTTACATTAACAGAATTTATACAAACTGTATGTTACAGGCTCAATAAAAAACACCAAAATGCATAGGTCTTAATAGAAGAAATCTAAAGTCACATGACACATGCTGCATCAGTGTAAGGCAGAGTCTCCATCTAAAGGTACGATTGTGAATGCCTTTAGAAACATTGTCAATCTTCAGATGGACACTTCTCTGTATTACTGTGTGAGAGGCTCAGAGAAATAAAGTCAGTGTGAGCCCAGACACACACCTCACTGTGCAAACCAAAAGGGCTGAACTGCAGGGTGTTTTCAGGAGTCCAGAGGGCAAAGTGACAAACAACCCAATCAGTGTAACAAAGACATTGACCAGCCAGGACCACTTGTCTGGGTCCCCTGTTCCTGCCTCAGAACATGATTGTATTCCTGGGGAATGACTGCCCAGTTTTCCCACTGTCCTGCCCTTGGGGTTCTTTGCTCTGACCTGTGAGAATGGGGACCTGTGGTCTGTAGGTAGGTGTGGCCCTCCTCACACATCAGATGTATTGGCTACACTGGCTATTCAAGGCTCAGACTCTTTCCAGGATGTACCAGCACCCTTTTCACTGTGGCCTCTGTAGTTTCCAGGTACTGGGAAGACAGAAACCCACAAGAGAGGGCATTATCAACTCTTCACGTTGATCACATATGCTTCTGATGTGTTGTCAATGCAGGTCACTCACAAGGTTTAGGTCAGTGTAGGGGTCCTGATGGTGGATTAGAAACAGGGGAGAAGGGAGCCTTGGAGTAGTTCATCCTGTGTACATCATCACTGTGTGAGTGTGTGCGTGTTTGCATATGTGAATTACTAATCAGCCGATGTGCATTGATATTAGGGCCTCAAGAAGAGGAACCTGAAGATATGGGAGGCCCCCTAACCCCCAAGGACTTCTGGGCTCCCTGGTATTGGCTTAGTCAGTGCATCTGGTGGCTTCAGTGAAGGTGCTCTCTGATGGCTTCATAGGCCCCAGGTTTCATGGCTCCCCGTTGGGTCACTGGTGTTTAGTAAGTTCAGTTTTCTGTGCCCAGAGATGTAAGAGCACAGAGTGTCCCTGAGGGAGCATCCTGAAGCCAGGGTTCTGAATCTAATTCTAGACAAGTGATTCAGAGATGTCTATTCACTGTAGACCAGAAAGGACCCACCTCTGTAGAGCCTGACATTGGCATTGGAGGTTGTGAAGGACCCACAAGCTCAGGGCTGTGTGCAAGAACAAGTGCAGGGGGAGCTGAAGACAGAAAGATTGTGAGGCCCTGGGTCTTTCTCTTTTCATGATACCATCTAACACAAGAGTTAGACATGAGTTGACTGTAAATATCCTATTTTATCAGAGAATTTACCAAATTCGATAAGACATGGGAGCCGGACTAAAGGGTTATTTCTACAGCTTATTTATACTTGAATTGTAAGGAGCTTGGAGAAAGGATGGTTGTATTAACTAACTTGGTTCAGCTTTTGTAGACACACTGATCAAGGAATAAGACATTCAGGTTTTAAGTTCAGAACTCGTCCAGATTTTCTCTCTGTTACTTAAATGTGGGCTCACAATTAGGAGCACGCTGTGATGGCCTGTTCTTTAGTGCAAGGAGTTATGTCAGCACAGAGCTCAGGGACCCAGCAGGGGACACATATCCTGCAACACTGATTAGACATCCAGCTTCAGACTCCCATGGTCCTTGTGCCCTCCTCCTTCTGTCAGGTGGGGGCAAGTCTTCTGCTATGAATAGGTCTGACTCATGAATATGCAAATTAGAAGAGGTAGACTATGGTAAATAGGAGTCTCTCTGGGCCCTGAGAGCATTGCCCACAGCCGCACTGTCCCATATACAAGTCCTAGGGAGCACAGCCCATCACCATGGACTGGAGCTGGAGAGCCTTCTTCTTGGTGGCAGTGGCTACAGGTAAGGGGTCCTTCAGGCTCTAGGTTGAGGAGGGGCCAGAAAGAGTCAAAGGGTATTTCCAACCACTCTTGTCTCCTCTACTCAGGTGTCCACTCTGAGGTACAGCTGTTGCAGCCAGGGTCTGAGGTGAGGAAGCCTGGGTCATTTGTGAAGTTCCCCTGTAAGGCTTCTGGGTACACCTTCACAGATTACTATATGGACTGGGTTCAACAGACCCAAGGACAAGGGCTTGAGTGTATGGGAAGCATTGACCCTTCAAACAGTGAAACAAAGTACACACAGAAGTCCCAGGGCAAAGTCACCATAACTGCAGATACGTCCACCAACACAGCCTATATGGAGCTAAGCAACCTGAGAACTGAGGAACCAGCCATATATTACTGTGCAAGTGGCACTGCAAGTACCACATCAGCATGGAGCCAGGTCCAGGATTCACTGGAAATAAGATCCATAAACCCACGGTCCTCCAAGTTAGCACGTCACAAGGAAATACCCGATGTGTGTTTGATGGCATGGACATTAACACCACTCAGGAGGAGCATTGGCCAAGGCAGTTTGACGCTTCAGTCAGGTTTGATCAGTTTAACGAATCATGCCATGTTTTCCAACTTCTGAAAAATTATATATAATATATAATAAGTACAGTGCGGCATTTGGAGCAGAGCAACTCCTTACTGAAAAACCATTATTGTGTTGTGTGCACCTCAGTCTCTTCATGTCACAGTCAACAAGCCGTTGGGGGAAGATGGGGAAGAGGTTGAGCATAGAGTGTGTCCAGGGGTGTTAAAAATCTCTACATGTGTTCATACACTTTTGCCACACTCTCTTGACCGTGATGGCCTCTCAGTGCACAGATATTCAATGAACAGGTTCTCTCTTGATAGCACAAAGAACAACCCTTTCAGTGCCCACTGCATTCAGCCCACTGCCTTCTTTACTGGGAGGCTGATGACGGGGATGAACCTCACTCTGTGAGTCGACTCCTGGACAAGATGTACAGGTCATTTATTCTGAACTGAAGAGCATGAAATACTCTGCATGTGGGATATCCCTGTGAACTCAACTGTGCGAAATGGAACAATGCTTGAAATTACCAAAAGTAATAACACTACAGCATGGCAACTTACCAGCATCTTATAAAAGCTCAGAAATGAAGGAATTGGGCATTTACTATGCCTTTCCTTTATTGTTTCTACCCAAGTAGATATTATTTGTATGAAAATATGTAAATTTTTATAATTATAGATACACTAGAATTTTGGGATTCAGAAACTATTTGAACAAGGGAATATGTTTTTAATTTGCTTTTAAAATGCACGAGAATCTAAGTGTTTCCTACTCATGTAGTCTATCATTTATTTTTATGCTCACAAAGGTCAGGCCATCCCTTGATCTCATTCCACTGTGTCTAATAAACAAGGTGATCCCCTACCCCTGACAAAAATGGTGAGTGGAATCAGGAGCATAAATGATCCAACAGAAACCCTGGTATGAATCAGAGGTGAATAATGCAATGTCGAGGTTATCAGTGGTAGTCACAAAGACACCTACAAGACATTCTGACTGTCCCCAGTAAAGATGAAACATGTGAGCACAGTCCTGGAACTCAGTCATGTCTCCTGCCTGTTTCACTCAGCCCCACACCCTTGCCTTAGACTCCCCAAAATTTGGGATAATTTTTCTTTTCTTCTCTTCAATTCCTGTTGATATTCTATATTTCACTTTATGTGAGCTTATACCCTACAGCAGAGTGGTCAGACATTTATGCAATCTGTGATGTAGTGGCCCGATATATCCATTATCCACCTGGCACCACTCAGGTATTTTTACACTATTATTGACTTTACCGACTGTGCTATAGTTTACATTGCTGTGCTTAATCTGCAACTTCCAATCTGTAATTTTTAATATGTTTACCTTTTTCTCCCAGGCTCCCAACTCTTCTCCCACCAGACGTCCCCAGTCAGGTCTTGGTGTCTATGTGCCTACTTTCATATTTCTGGTTTATTTATTTTGTTCTTTTGATTCTGCATATAATTGAGATCACATTGCATTTGTTTGTTTATCTTTCCCTGACTTACTTCACTCAGAATAATACTCTCTAGGTCCATCCACATTGTCAAGGTAGGAAAATTTTCATTTTGCATGGCTGAGTAGAGATGATGGATTAATTTTCAAAACAGTGTGCTAGCCAGGAAGTCATTTTTCATTTTCACCAATGTCTTTATGGATTTGTATATTTTGAGTATGTTGGTTATCACCCATAATATAACATTGATTGTTATCATGTGTTATGTCAGTCTCATCACCATCAACTTCTATGCATTTACCTGACCATGGAGCATTGTCCAGTGAGAAATCTCCACCATGAAATATTACAAAACACTTGTGATATGTCTCATCACTCACAGCATCACCTCCATACACTAAAATAATATTTTTGCACTTAAGTAGGGATTTTATCTTTCTTGATATAATGAAGCATAATATGCCAAGCTGTTGTATATTTTCCATCTTCACCATAAAAATGGATACATAAAAATTCACCAATTCTGATAACCATTTTAAACATGTGCTGAATATGACAGATATCACAAAAATCAACCTAAATTATATTAAATGAAGATAAGAACTACTAGAACTGTCTTAAAGGAAAGAAAACAAATTCATATTTAGCCAACCCATTGTGTTAGTGACTATGTGAGTCTATTGCCAAGGAAAGTGACATAAGACAACTTGAACTTGCTACATGAGGAGGAAAATCACAACATAAACAACAAGACACCAGGGAAGTGTGGTGCCAGGCTTGTTTAATGCCACCATTCTTCTACCTGAGAGTATCTCCTTCCAGTTATGCACACTGATCCCCACAACATGTGACTTCATGCCCAGGTGACATCCATCTCATGTGAATGAGGTGACAACATTCTCTCAGGTCAAGGGCAGCCATAGAAAATGGGTGAAACACTGTGGAAAGGAGGATTCTGAAAGTTACCTCTGATGATCCAGTCTCTAGCATTCCTGGTTAAAACTATGTCATTTGTCGACAGAGTCACAGATACTGGTGGTGATAATAAGGCCAAACCATTCTGATGGACCAGTTTTATACAAAGTCTGATCCAAAAGACCCCGGGAGGGAAGGCACTCTGAATGATTTTTTGACTCTGTAATTAGTTGATGAGAATGGCTGGCTGGGCTTTCTGTCTCTTCATCCCTGTTCCTAGGTGGGAAACTGAACTCTGTACAGACAGATGGTTCCCTCACTCTCATGAGGGCCCTGAGGAATGGATGGCCCCACACACAGAACCAAATACCTCCAGGCTCCTATGAATTCCCAGCATCCATCACCAGTGCTGTCATTGTCCTGACAGCAATGGTCTCCTCTAAGAACATCCATCTTTGGTTGTCCCACTGGTGTGGGACTCCAGGCCAGCAGACTATTCCACTGATTCTGCATGTCCTGCAATTACCTTTCACAACACGTGGGTATTGAGTGCCTTCAGATGCTGCTGGAACTGAAATCTAATTTAAATTCATAGTATAAGTGGAATTATGCAATATTTGCCTTTCCATTATGGCTTCATTTCACAGAGCATGAAGTTACCTAGTTTCAGCCACATTGTGGTTTATGGTAGGATTTCCTATTTTAAGGCTGAGTAACACTCAGCCATCATCACATAGCACATGTTTATCCATTTACCCACTGATGGACACTGAGGTTGTTTTTACATACTGACTGCAGCGAATAATGCTGCAATGAACAGGGCAGTGTGAATATGTCTCCCAAGTCCTGGTTTTTATTATTGGATGTACATCTAGAAGCTGCATTCCTTGATTCTGCAGGATTTCAAAAAAAAATAAGAAAGAAAAACAACCATATTGTTTACTATACGACAATTTTTTAAAGATTTTATTTATTCATTTTTAGAGAGGGAAGAGAGGGAGAAAGAGAGAGAGAGATTAACATCAATGTGTGGTTGCTGGGGTTATGGCCTGCAACCCAGGCATGTACCCTGACTGGGAATTGAACCTGGGCACTTTGGTTCACAGCCGGCACTCAATCCACTGAGCCACACCAGCCAGGGCACTATATGACAATTTTTAATCAGGAACTATTGTAGTCCAGGAAAAGAGACCTTAACATAGAACTGGGCTCAATTTTGAACACAACAATGAAAGTGGGAATTTGTAAGCAAGGGGAAGGTTGCAGGGGTCAGAGCATGGAACTTACTAAAAGGAGACTGCAAAGGAAAATTATTCTTGGTGAAATATTTTGACAGGATTCTTGCTAATGACAGGCCAAGCTGATCAGATAACATGGAGGGACAATTCTCTCTAGACAGGATTCTTGTTATAAGTGAGCAATGCAGGTGTAACAGGAATGGGCACTGAAGCCCAAGATCAAAACATGGTTACGAAGAGGGCCTAGGGGAGGCTGACTGAAGTTTGGTAAAGGAGGCCGTCCTTGTCAGCCCCACCTGAGTTAATATCTTTAGGGTCTCTGTAAGGATCGAAGAATAAGTTTTTGGGGCAGAATGAGGCATTCAGTAAGTACTTACTGATTTGATCCTTTACTAGGTGTTCTAGCAATCCATGTCTTTACTTGAAAGTAAATGGGTTCTGGTTATAACTCATTAAAGACAGGAAAACTAGAACACACTTTCTTATTACTTTGTCACTGATTATGAAAACCAGTCCTGTTACTGTATGTCTATTTGCTTTAAAAATGGAAAAAAAAATAAACACAATTATTTTGTGTTTTTTTTTCCTAATTGTAAAATAAGCTTCTTATATAATATAGTACCTGAGGAATTGGCAAATCTGTATAATGGAAAAATTACATAAATATAAACTAGAAGGCCCTGGCTGGCATAGATCAGTGGATTGAGCGTGGGCTGCTAACCAAAGTGTTGCAGGTTCAGTTCCCAGTCAGGGCACATGCCTGGGTTGCAGGCCATGACCCCCAGAAACCACACATTGATGTTTCTCTCTCCCTCTCTTTACCCTCTCTTCCCTCTCAAAAATAAATAAACAAGTAAATAAATAAATAAATGAATAATATCTTTAAAAATGACAAAGAAAAATTTATATATATTATATATATAATATATTATATATATAAAGGATTATAATTTTATTCTTATATCCTTCTCATCCAGAGAGAGGAAGGGCTCCATTTCTCCATACTCTTACCATGACTTGATTTATTTCACTTTTGTTCTGTGTCCTTTTGCAAAAAAAAATATCCAGTCAGGGTGAGGTAATTTCTCACAGGGACATTTATCCTGAGTTCCTAACACCCTGGGGACTGCTTGTGAGCCTGCTCATTATTATGTTCATTTATGAGGCAGTGTTGTCAACTTCTCAATTCAATCATTTCTCTAGTTTCCATCACTCACCTGAAGTTACCTTCACAATCCCAACATTCCATCTACCTCTTCCTAATAGCTCCTATGAAGTAATCAGAGTATTTGTAAATTCAGCGTTTGGCAATCCCAACACCTGAGTCCCATGAGGATGCCATTTGAATCTGTGCCCATTAGTACTCTGGTCTGGCTCTTTGTCATTCCCATAGTTTCTGGACCACCCAACCTGCCAGAAAGGACAGCAGCTGCATGGGTCCTCCTGTGCTGTGTTGTGTGCCATTGTTTCCTGCTCATAATTTATTAGCTCAGCTGGGACAAGAGCTCTCTCTTCCTCCAGTTACACCATCACTGTCCAAGTCTCAAGGGTCAGAGCCTCTTTTGGAGGCTTTGGTTGCCATGGAAACCACTACTTGTTATAAATTATATTGTATTCTTTATGTTAGTACAGTTTTTCCACTTTCCTCCTTTGCTTTTTGTACACAGTACCCCCACCCCCTCAAGCAATGTCTGCACCATTGTTCATGTGCATGGATCATATCTATAAGTTCTTTGGCTAATCCATTTCCTGAACCATACTTTACACTCACGTGGGTACTCTGTAACTACCTATTTGTGGTTCCACCCCTCACCTCTTCAACCATCTTCCACACATCCTGCCATCTGGAAAATCTTTTCTTAATTAAGTTCCTTAATATTTCATATAATAATGGGTTGGTGATGATGATCTTCTTTAATTTTTTGAGGGGAAGCAGATTTTGTGGAAGTGCTTTTTGTGGTATTACATTGAACATTAGTAACCTTACATTCTTTCTTTTATTCCTTTTTTTAAAAATTTTATTGTTGTTCATGTACAGTTGTCTGCATTTACCCACCACCACTCACCTCAACCCAGCAATTCCCAACTACCTCCCCTGCTTCCTCCCACCCTGGTTTTCTCTATGTTTCCTTTATTGATGTTCCTGAAAACCCTTTCCCCTTCCTCGACCCCCATTATCCCCTCCCACCCCCCCTCTGGTTACTTTCAGTGTGTTCTTAATTTCAATGTTTCTCCATTGACTTTTCTTGCTTATTTGTTTTGTTGATTAGGTTACACTCAAAGGTGACATCATGTGGTATTTGTCCCTCAGCACTTGGCTTATTTCACTGAGCATAATGCTCTCCATTCCCATCAATGCTTTTGCAAAGGTTAGGAATTCCTTCTTTCTTTTTGCTGTGAGGATTCCATTGTGATAATGTACCCTATTTTTTTGATACATTAATTTACTGATGGGCACTTAGGTTGATTCCAACACTTGACTATTGTAAATTGCACTGCTATGAACACTGGGGACCCTGGGTTCTATTGGATTGGTGTTTCAGGGTTCTTAGGATATAGTCCGAGCACTGGAATTGCCAGGTCAAAAGGCAGTTCCATTGTAAGCTTTCTGAGGAAATTCAAGACAGTTTTCCACAGTAGTTGCACCAGTCTGCATTCCCACCAGCAGTGCACTATGGTTCTCTTTTCTCCACATCCTTCTGGACACTGTTGTGTCTTGCTTTGTTTATTATGACCATTTTCACTGGTGTGAAGTGGTATCTCATTGTGGTGTTACTTTGCATCTTTCTGATGGCCAGTGGTGCTGAGTGTATTTTCTTATGTATCTGAGCCCTCTGTACGCCCTCCTTAGAAAAGTGGATGTTCAAGTTTTTTGCTCATTTTTTATTTATTTTATTTTTTTTTCTTCCTGGAGTGGAATTATGTAAGTTCTTTAAGTGTTTTGGTGATCAGACGCTTGTCCAAGGAATCATTGGCAAATATTTTTTTTTTTTATGTTGGGTTCTCTTTTCATTTTAATGCTGTTCTCTTTAGCCATGCAGAAGGTTTTTAATTTGAAGATGTTCCACTTGTTTATTCTTTCCTTTATGTCCCTTGTTCTAGGGGACATATCAGTGAAAATATCGCTGTGTGGAATGTCTGAGACTTTTTCTGCCAATGTTTTCCTTTAGGGCATTTATGGTGTCACAATTTATATTTAAGTATTTTATCCATCTAACACATTTTTGTGTATGGTGTAAGTTGGTGATTGAGTTTTTTGGGGACTTCCCTGACTGATCTCAGGAATCTGTAACTCCCCGTGACTTAGGCTGAGTGAAAGACCTCCAGACCAGGAGAAACTAAGGAGAGAAACTTATTTCCCTGACATGAACTCTGCCTGTTCTGTGCCTAACCTCCTATGCTTGATCAGTTAGCCAATGACAGGTAAGATTCCCCATGGAGGGAATCATCTAAGACAGTCATGATCATGAGGAGGCCTCTGGGAAGAGCCTCAGGGCTGTGGAAATGAAGGGGTGATGGACATCGACCCCTGCCCCCTCGGCTTTGACAAAGCCTGAGTCCCTGTACTTAGATGTGAGAAACCCAAGTCTCCTGGCTTCCTTTGTCTTCTCTGTTAATTCAGGCTTGAGGAAATAGCAGGGGCAATGTAGCCCAGACCAGAGAAAGCGGACCCCGTAAGTAATCACACCTGGGACATAGAATATGCAAGATCCTGTTACATCTGTTTGCTTAAGCATGACTAGATTAGAATTTAAAGGCACAGAAAGGAAACCAAAACTAGCCCTTTGAGCCCTATTAGTACTTTCAAATATTAAATCTCCAATCTCTGCCCAGAATCACAGCGGGGGTTCTGTCTGCATCTTTGAAAGTCACTTACTTATTTTGATCTTTTCTGCCAGACTGTGAATCCACAAAGTCTGTATTCTTAATAAAAATCTGCTTGAGAATGAAAACGGGGCATTCCCCACTAGAGAGAGTGGTCGTTCCATCCCTACTTTCCCACAGGACCTGGTTGTCTCTGTGTATGTTTTTCTTGTGTTTTGACAAGCCATCTGCAGCATTTCGCAATCACTGCAGGCCGGTGAGCACATGTCAGAGTTTCATTTTTTTTTTTCCATGTATCTTTCCAAATCTTCCAACAGCATTTTGAAGAGGCTACTTTTACTCCAATTTATGCTACTCACCCTTTGTTAAATAGTAATTGACCATAGAGACTTGAGTTGATTTCTGGTCTCTCTGTTCTGTTCCATTGATCTATGTGTCTGTTCTTGTGCCAATACCAGGTTGTTGTGATTCTAGTGACCTTGTAATAGAGTTTGATATTAGGTATTGTGACTCCTCTTACTTTGCTCTTTTTTCTGAAAATCACTGCACCTATTTAGAGTCATTTACAGTTACATATAAACTTTTGAAATGCATGTTCTATATCTGTGAAATGTCATTGGTACTTTATGAGGGATTGTGTTGAATACATAAATCACTTTTGCTGGTATGGACATTTTGATGATGTTAATTCTTCCAATCCATGAACATGGTACATGATTGGGAAGCACTTTGTCTGCAGTTTGATGCTAAATGATACTTTTTCTTGGTAGAGCTATCATATTTCCTGCTTTTCATGACTTCGAATATTACTTTCTAATCCATTCTAATCAGGCAAGCTTCTTTTGAGAAAGTGACCATTTTATGGGCATTCCCCTAAAGATAACTAATTGTGATTCCTCTGGCTGCTTTTAATATTCTCTCTTTATCATTAACCTTTGGCATTTTAATTATGACGTGTCTTGAAGTGGGCCCCTTTGCACCCATCTTGTTTGGGACTCTCTGTGCTTCCTGGTCTTGCATGTCTATTGCCTTCACAACATTGGGGAAATTTTCTTTCATTTTTTAAATGGATTTTCATTTTCTTGCTCTTTCTCTTCTTCTATTACATCCTAATGATGCAAATGTTCAAATGCTTGTTGTTGTCCCATAAGCTTCTTATCCTATTCCCATTTTTTTTATTATTTTTTCTTGTGTCATTTTTGTTGGCTGCTTTTTTTCCCTTGTATTCCAAATCATTTATTCGATTCTGGGTCATGTACTCCATTACTGTTTTCCTGTAATTAAAAAAAAATACATTAGTGTCCTGGCTGGCAAAGCTCAGTGGATTGAGCGCGGGCTGTGAACCAAAGTGCCGCAGGTTCGATTCCCAGTCAGGGTACGTGCCTGAATTGTAGGCCACAGCCCCCAGCAACCACACGTTGATGTTTCTCTCCCTCTCTCTCTCTCTCTCTTTCTTTCTCTCCCTCCCTTCCTTCTCTAAAATTAAATAAATACAATCTTTAAAAAATGTACATTACTATATCTTTCATTTCTGACTAATTCTTTTTATCATGTTGTTGAGATTCTCACTACATTCCTTTAACATCCTCATAACCAGTGTTTTGAACTCTGCATCTGACATATTGCTTATTTCAATTTTGTTTAGTACTTTTTATGCAGATTTGATTTGCTCTATCATTTCTTTGTCTCCTAATTCTGGCAGTGTCTCTGTTTGTTTCTAGGTGGTAATTAGAGCTGCTTTGACTCTCTGTCTTGGTAATGTGGCCTAATGTAGTAGTTGTTCATATGCAATTGTGTCCATACCACCCAAAGCAATAGGTGAATTACATATTCATGCAATCCCTATTAAAGTGCTAATGACATATTTCACAGATATAGAAGAAACATTTAAAAAAGTATATGAAATCATACACAACCCTGAATAGCTGCAGCAAGTTTGAGAAAGAGGAACAAAGTAGGAGGAGTTATAATACATGATATAAAACTGTATTACAAAGCCACTGGAATCACAACCGCCTGGTACTGGCACAAGAACAGACACATAAATCAATGGAACAGAACAGAGAACCCAGAAATCAACCCAAGTCTCTATGGTCAATTAGTATTTGACAAAGGGAGAGAAGCGTAAATTGGAGTAAAAGTAGCCTCTTCAAAATGTTGTTGGAATATCTGGAAAGATATATGCAAAATAATGACATTCAATCACTAACTTACACCATATACAAAAATAAAGTCAAGGTGGATAAAGATTGAAATATAAGCCATGTTCACCATAACAGTCCTAGAGGAAAACATAGGCAGGAAAATATCAGACATTCCCCTCCGCAATATTTTCACTGATATGTCCCCTAGAGCAAGGGACATAAAGGGAATAATAAACAAATGGAACCTCTTCAAATTAAAAACCTTCTGCATGGCTAAAGAAAACAGCATTAAAATGAAAAAAAAATAACCAACTGTATGGAAAACATATTTGCCAATGATACCTCGGAAAATGTTTGATTTCCAAAATTTATAAAGAACTCACCTGACTCCACTCCAGGAAGAAAAACAACCCAATAAAAAATGGGCAAAACACTAGAACAGACGCTTCCTAAGGAGGTCATACAGAGGACCCAGACATATGTGAAAAGATGCTCAGCATCTCTAGCCTACAGGCAGGTGGAAATTAAAAGCACTATGAGATACCACTTCACAGTGTGAGAATGGCCATCATGAAAAACTGAACAAAGAACAAGTGTTGGAGAGGATGCAGAGAGAAAGGAACCCAAGTGCACTGTTGGTGGGAATGCAGACTGGTGCAGCCACTGTGGACAACAATATGGAATGTTCTCAGAAAACTAAAAATGGAATTGCCTTTTGGCCCGACAAGTCCATTGCTGTATTATATCCCACGAACTTGGAAACACCAATCAAAGCAACCTTTGCACCCCAATATTCATACCCACAATTTACAATAGCCAAGCACTGGAAGCTACCTGAGTGCCCATCAATATATTAATGGATCAAAAATCAATTGTACATATACGTGATAGAATACTCATAGCAGAAAGAAAGATGCAGCTCCAACCCTTTGTGATGGCATGGATGGAACTGGAGAACATTATGCTAAGTGAAATGAGCCAGGTGTGAGAGACAAATACCATATAATGTCACCTTTGATTGGAACCTAATCAACAAAACAAATAAGCAAATAAAATCTAGGGAGAACAATTGAAATTGAGAACACACTGAAAGAAAACAGAGGGGAGGTGGGAGGGGATAATGCAGGTGGAGGAAGGGAAAAGGGTTTTTAGGAACATCTATAAAGGAAACTTTGAGAAAACTAGGGTTTGTGGAAGTAGGGGAGGGAAGTGGGAGTAGTCACTGGGGATATGTGAGGGCAAAGTGCCAACAAGAGAACTTGAAAAATAATAAAAGAATAAAAAATAAATTAACAAACTCATCTAAATCACTCAATGCAGTGGAGAGAGCACTGGGGTGACAGTGGGTCACCTGTCCCAGGTGTGGCATATCAGGCCTGCAGCAGGTGTTCCTTCTCTAACCAGAGGTGAAGCCTCACAGAGACCATTCTGCCTCCAAGGTGGGTAATGCTGTTAATATCAGTGGTGAAAATATCTAACAGAGCTGGTGTCCTTTTATGGAGCTCCCACATTGATTTGTCACTCAATCCCAAATCTATTTTTCAGACAGAAACACAACAAGTGAGGCCACATCATCCATGTGCCAGTGTGAGGAGGACAGAGCTGTGCTGTTTTCTCTACTACACTTTCCTTCATGACCTCAGGCACCGCCCTGCAAGTCACGGACCCCAGGTCTCAGGAGGGTAGCTCCCAGGGGCTATATTAAGGGGCCTGGTTCCTAGTCAGGGAACATCCATCTCTGGAGGGTGAGTTTTCACTCTGTGCTCAGCATTCACTCTGCTGCTCTACTGAAAATTGCCATGAAGGGGCCCCACCTCACAGTCACAAAGTCCCTGGTGTGTCACATGAGGGACACCAGTATGTGTGAGTGGGGGCACTAGATCAGGTGACAGGCATCACCTACCTGAGAGCTGAGGAGCTGGCACTGAACGTCTGTGTTCCAGGCACTGAGGAAGGTGTATGTCCCTCACGTTCACCCCCACTCTATGGGTCTTTAGGCTGAGGGTGTCCTTGCAGAGACTCATCTGTGGATGAGAAAGGAGAGGGATCGGAGATGCCACAACTTCACACGTGCCAGGGGTGACTGCCATGTGGCAGACAGTGGGCCTTGTAGGATGCTGGTACACACCAATGTCATCAAACTGTGTAGCTCAGTCCCACCACTAGGTGACACTATTGCCACCACAGTTCTCCCTCAGGACATCCCCCGAGTGGTTTTACTGGCAACCATGGACAAAGAACTGGAATACTCAGACCTGCAGAGTGCCTCTCAGTCCAGGAACAGGCATCCTTGTCTACCTGATGCCCCACCAGCATCCAAGAAAGGGAGGAGGAGCCTTGCTGACAGTTCAGACATGACCACAGGGGAAAGACATGCAAATGCAGCTACTTCCCAAGTCATGAAAACCAGCTCATCTCCTGCACCTGCAGAGCACTGTGAGGAGCCCTCCCGTGTGAGTCCATCCTCACTGTCCACACCATGGGGTCTGCGCTGCTCTGGGCTTCCCTCCTCATCGCTGTCAAAGGTGCTTCCCTTTGCATCAGAATCAGCTGCGACTGTTACTCAGGGGCTGTTCTCAGTCTGTTTCTCTGTTTGCAGGTGCCCTGAGCAAAGTTCAGCTGGTGGAGTCTGGGGGAGGCTTGGTGCAGCCCGGAGGAGGCTTGGTGAAGCCCGGAGGGTCTCTCACCCTGTCCTGCTAAGCCTCTGGATTCACCTTCACTGACTACAGCATGGACTGCGTCCTCCAGGCTCCAGGGAAGGGGCTGGAGTGGGAGGCAGGAGTTTGTCAACCATCTGGAACAAAGCAATGGTATGCTCCATCAGTTCAGGGAAGATTCACCATCTCCAGAGACAACCCTACCAACACAGCCTCTCTTAAAATGACCAAACTGAAAACAGAGGAAACACCCCTGTATTATTGTGTGAGAGACACAGTGAGGGGAAGTCAGGGTGAGCCCAGGCATAAACCTCCCTGAAGAAGACAAGAGGGCAGGGCTGCAGGGGATGCTCTGGACACCAGGGGGTACTCAGTTCACAAGGAGCACAGGGATCAACTTGAGAGCAGCTGCTACAACAGTTTAAGGGCTTGTTTCCTGTCAGGTTTGAGGTTAACTCCTGCACAGAAGTTTCTCTCTGAGAGCCTCTCTTCCTTCATGCTTCTGCTCTGACCTCTTCAGTGTCTGAGTTACAGAGGTTTGTTGTCATAGGAGGAAAACATTCTCACATGCCCCAAGTCAGAGAATCACACACATTTGCTTCCTCCTGTCCTAATGAATGACCAAACTTCCTGAACTTCATCAGCTGAATCCAACCAGAGTCTTTGCAGGACCCAAGAGCACAGGAACCCCACAAAGCTCAGAGTCCAAGCTGGTCAGCAGAAGGACACATGCATGCTGGACAGCAGGCACCAGAGGTGTATGAACCCAACACCAAGGACAAATCTTTGGTGGAGATGTTCATTGACTTTTCTCCTTGGCCATGACCCCAATAGCAGTGGACATCATGTGTAGGTAGTGGGTCCCCCACTATTCCTTGGTGTGGATGTCTGGGGTGTCTCCCACACAGAGGGACTATGAAAAAGTTTGTCACTTCATTGAGGAGTCTGTTAACATCAGGGAAGACTTTTCAGTGAGTCAGGAATGATTGGATCATGCCAGGTAAGAACTGGCTCAGGTTTTATTGTTCATCCCTGAGAACTTCGAGGAGGGTCCTGCTCACAGGAGGGGTTGTGTTATCTCAACCCCCTACCTGCAGAAAACTAGGGAGAATCCCCACTTTCACTACCATGTGTTTGTGGGGTGTGGGGAGAGGTGGGAAAATCTTAACATGTCAGCATCACACCTCAAACACTAGAGCCTGACTGTTTTCCATCCAACACCTAGGAAGCATGAGTGAGAACACATAGCTACTGGTGGTTACGGGTATAAAACAAACTTAGTTCATGGAAACTGAGGATAATGGTTATATGTAAGCAATAAGTGGAGCAATAATAAAATATATGAAAGTCTTAGTTCAATTTCTAGGGTGGAACCTGTCCACCCTGCAAGGCTGTCAGCTTGTTCTGAAGGACTTGCTTCATCTCTCTGCTTCCAAAGATAAGAAGCTGCTACAGGATAATGCACATCCTCAGTTTGGAGAGGTCTGCTGGAGAATCTTTGCAACTGGGTGGGATCATGATCGGATTCACTTGTTGTTGCTATGGTTGCTGTTTGTGTTGCTCACATACTCCCACATTAAAACCTGTGGCCCATGTGATGGTGTTAGGAGGTGGGGCCTTGGGCCAAATATCAGTCCTGGGGTGGAGCTCTTTCGTACAGGATGAGGGCTTTTATAATAGAAGATTGAGGAAGCTCCCTTGCCCCATCCACCCTCTGAGATCACAGCCAATAACCACTAGGGAGGTGTTCTTACCAGTCATCAAAAATGCCAGCACATATTCCTGGATTGTTTGCATCTAGGTCTGTGAGAAATAAATTTCTGTTGTCAGTACTTTGTTACAGCACCCAGAACAGATTAGCATTGTAGGGTAACATGACCCCAAGGGATGGCTTCCTAGGGTTTCACTGCCATGTTTGTTGTGAAAAGAAGAGCATGAGTGACATTCCAGTGATGTTCAAGGGTAAGTTTTCTCAGTTGATTTCTTCCACAGGCAAAATTTTCTGACTGAGGGTCATGGGAGGCTCCTAAACAGATATACCAGGAAGGCATCATTAGAAGTTGGTATAATTGATGAACAATTTTATTACTTAGCACATCATCATGGGACAAAATCCAGGTCCCAATGGAGCTAAAATCCATAAACACATGTTCCTCACAGTTACTGCGTCACAGGGACATGGTCGATTTGCTCTTGAGTGTGTCACATTAACTTCACTCAGAAGAAGCTTTGACAACTGGGTTCAATGTTCACTTAGGTTTTATCAGTTTATCTAATCATATCAGTTTTCAATCTTCCCAGAGACTGTATATAATGACATGTGGCATTTGAATCATAGCAGCACCTTGCAGGATAATGACTGCTGTGCTGTGTGCACATCTGGCATTTGAGGTGACAGTCAGGAAGTCGTTGGGGGAGAAGGGAGAAGAGACTGAGCCCAGAAGGTGTCCAGAGCAGGTAAAATCTCTGCACAAGTTTCTTCCTTCTTCTGACTCCCTTTCTCCACAATGATGGACTCTTGGTGCACAGATGAACAATGGGCAGGGATAGTGACTTGAAAAAACAAGAGAGCAGACCTTGCAGTGCCCACTGCCCTCAGTCAAGGAGGCTGATGATGGAGATGAGCCTCCCTATGTGTGTTTACACATGGACAATATCACACATGGAATTTATTCAGAGTTGAATAGCATGAGACACTGTGCATGTGGAATGTTGCCTTAAATTAAATTGTATTAAAATGACTAAAGTTAAAAGTTAGCAACAACAAGAATATCTCTGCAGCATACAGACTAACCAGCCTCTCATAAAAGCCTCCACTGTCACAATAAGAGTCATTTTTCCTCTAGTCAAGTGGGGACCATCACCCAGGCTTGAGTTATCTGACACTAAGGGGAGGAGTGCATGCAAATGGGAATCACCACTTACAGATAAACCAAGACTACCTGTTGTCCCAGCACTTCATGGAGAGCAGCTCAAGCCTCCAGGTCTCTAGTTTGCATTCACTTCTGCAGTTAACCCAGAAAAAGCAGCATGGAGTTGGAGCTGAGCTGAGCACTTTCTCTAATGCTTTTACATGGTAACAATACACATAAACTGGGGAATTCTGTGTGTGTTCCTGTGTGTGTGTGTGTGTGTGTGTCCAGTGCTAATGAATTTCTCTTGTCTTCAGGTGCCCCATGTGAGTTCCAGCTGGTGGAGTCAGGTGGGGACTTGATACAGCCTGAAGGGTCTCTGAGACTCTCCTGCAAAGGTTCTGGATTCATGTTCAGTGAGTACTACATAAACTGGATCTCCCAGGCTCCAAGAAAGGGACTGGAGTGAGTAGGGGTAATCAGAAACAAAGCTAACAGTCACACAACAGAATATGCTGCATCTGTGAAAGGCAGATTCACCATCTCAGGAGATGATTCTAAAAGCAGTGTCTATCTGCAAAGGAACAGCCTGAGAGCCTAGTACTCCACGCTGTTATTACTGTGAGAAAGGCAGAGAGAGGGGAAGTCAGTGTGAACTCAGACAAAAACCTCCCTGCAGGAGGAGCTGTAAACACCAGGGGGCGATCACGGCCCACATGTTCTTCGGATACAGGACATGAGGAGGTTAATTAAGGTTTTGTTTCATCTCTTGCAGGGAGCTTCCTCTTCAACTGGCATTCAACATGTAGGTACCTAAGAAAGCATCCACCACAATGAGTCTAAAGTGGTTGGTTCACTCCTATCTACATGCATTGGGCAGATGGATATTATCTCTCTCTGACTTGGAACTCTTCCCCTAAACAGCTTTGTTGTGACTATTGGTTTTGTGTTAGTTTGACTAGGTCACAAAGTGCCCAAATATTTGGCTGATAGTTATACATGGGTTTGTCCAGGTGTGTTTCCAGGTGAACTTACCTTTGAGATGGTGGCTCAGAAAAGCAGACTGTTTTCCCCAATGAAGGCACCCTTCACTCCACCAGGGTACTGACTGAAACAAACAGAAGGGGGGAATTAACCCCTTTCTACTTGTGTGCTGGACTCTACAGCTAGGACAGAGGTCTCTTCCTGCCCTAAGCATCCTGGTTCTCAGCCTGCAACCAGGCTGAGTGATGACAACAGCTCTCCTGCATATTCTGACTGAAACCAGAGCTCAGAGACTTTGGGGCATCTCACAGTCTGCAATATGGGCATCAATTCTTTATAAATGTAAACTTCAATATGCATTCAGTGGACAAACAGGAGGATTGTGTTAATTAATGTCATGTTAATTTGCAAATGTGTTATGCAACACAGTCCCTGCTCCCTAGACCTGTGAGCTCCATTGAAAATTCCAGAACCTCATGAAGACCCAGGAAAGTTTACTGAGGATGGATAGAGCAGAACTGCATGACATCAGAGCTCACTGAGACAGCTCACTACTTCAGCAGACAAAGCTGATGACATGGCACAGGGTTCAGGTTCTCAGTGGTCAATCTTACAAACAAATGTTCTTCATCTTCATCTTGCACAATAACCAACTGCACCTTGCCTTCCTGTGGAAAAACTCATGATGAACACTTACTGAAATGATAGAGATTTATTCAGTTTGTAAAATTACAAACTGAACAATTACAAACTGTGGACATTTCATTAGGAAGAATGCTTGCTTGGTGCAGCTTCCAGTTGGTAATGTATTATGATAACAAGAACCACATAGGGAGAGATGTGCAGTGACTTAAAACATGTGTTGTCACACAGAACTGACACGTGCTTGTTAATCCAGCACTGATCCATGGTCCCAACACAATGGGAACTCTCTCAGTGTTTCCTCCAAAGGAACCACCTGTGACAGTCCCCAGACAGTGAGCACTGAAGCAGATGATCTTGCCTGTCCCCAGAACTAAGTGAGAGCTCAGCATCTGCTTGGATGATGGACTTGGAGGACATGGAGCGCACATGGGGAACATCATCACCACCGTTCCTCCATCACCAGTACTAGAGAATTTCTTTTGTGACATGGAGTCTGAGTAATGACTGGTGGTGTCTGAATTATCACCCCTGATGCCTTGCCCAGCGTGAAGAAGTCCATGAGGGTTGAACAATAAACCGAGGTGCAGGAGGAGATGGTAATTCCTGCAGGGACTGAGAGGTGCAGCTGTAGGTAACTCAGAAGTGAGTCTGCCTCCAAGTGGAATGCAGAGGCTGGGGTGCATGGGGTGTATGGTCAGAAGGGAAGATAACCCTATGGATGGAGCACCAAGAATAAACTAAATACTTGAGTGTCACACACAGAGATGACCTCACCTAGAAAATCATGCCAGTACCTAGAATCCAGTGGGTGCACTGCCCAAGTGAAAGGAACAACAGAGAAGGAGACCTGGAGTGAAACCCATGAAAATCATCACTGTGTGTTTGTCATTCACTGAGCAGTAGAAGTACAGTGGGATTTGGACCACATGCAGGGACACTCAGATGAGACCTTCCCCAAGAGGAACCTGAGGACATCAGAGGCCCCCAAAGCACTCTTGAGCTTCAAGACTCAGCATTGTTCTCTGTGTCATGCATGTGGCAGGCCCAGGGAAATAGTTCCCTGGTGGCTTCACAGAGCCCTGGCTATAGGGTTCCATACAGAGTCACTAGGGTTTAGTAAGGTCTATTCTTTGTGACCAGAGAATTAAACACTCAGTGTCTCTGAGGAAATTTCTGGAAGTCAGGGCACAGCAGTTTATTCTGGACTAGAGATACTGAGAAGTTCATGCTCTGTGAGCCCTAGCAGGAACCTCCCTAGCATGGTGCAGAGATGACATTAGGAGTGTGCGGGATCCAGAAGCTCAGAGCAGTTGCCCCAGGAGCAGGTGCAGGGGGAGCTGGAAAGAAGTCTTTTGTTTGTTTGTTTGTTTGTTTGTTTTTGTGAGGGGTTGTGTCCTTTTCTTGTCATGAAAACCTCTAAAAGGAGAGTTGGATGTGTGGTGACTGTAAATATTCTATCAGGGTATTCACCAAACTCCATGACACATGAGAACCAGAGTCAGTGGTTCTAGGGCTTCTTTATATCTAAACTGTAAGGAACTGTGGACAGAGTTGCTTTTATTAACTCACTGGGTGGGGAATTTTGAAGACACACTGATCTAGGATTACATCATTCAGACATTAAAGCTCAGAATTGTTACAGGGGGTCTCCATACCTCTCAAATGTGGGTTCACAATGAGGAGCATGTCCTGTGGGAGCTTGTTCCTCAGTGGGAGGAGCTGTATCTGCACAGAGCTCAGAGATCTGCCAGGGGACCTATATCCTACAGCTCTGTGTAGGACTTGGACCCTCAGAATCCCTTGAAGCATTCGCCCTGTGTCCTCTACCTTCACTCAGGTGGAGTCAAGTCTTCAGCTATGAAACACTGTGCCTCATGAATATGCAAATTAGAAGAGGTAGAATAGGTTAATTGTATGTCTGTTTGTGCCCTGAACATCACTCAAAAACACCCTGCCCTACATTAGTCTTGATGACACAGCCCCTCACCCTGGACTGGTGCTGGAGAGCCCTCTTCCTGATGGAAGTTGCCAGAGGTAAGTGGCTTTGCAGTTTCTGGGTTGAGGAGGGGATAAGGCACAGGGAAAGGAGATTTCCAGCCACCCCTGAACACTCTGCACAGGTGTCCACTCCCAGGTGCAGCAGGTTCAGGCAGTTGCTGAAGTGAGGACACTTGTGGCCTTGGTGAAGGTCTCCTGCAAGGCTTCTGGACACACCTTCACCAGCTGAGCTGTGCACTGGGTGATACAGGACCAAGGAAAAGAGCAGGATGGACGGGACAAAGTGGCCCTCAATACACTGCTGCAATGCACTGAGCTCCCCGGGCAGAGTCACCATGACCATAGACACAGCCATGAGTACAGAGTACATGGAACTGGGCAGCCTGAGCGCTGAGGACAAAGCTGTGCATTAATTTTTGTTAAATATCTGGTTTATCTCCCTAACTTAGTGTTGTGACCTTCTATTATAGGAATTGTGTGGGATTCAGTGGTGCATTACCTTGATCTCCTCAGCCTGATACACCTGGTGTGCCCTTTCTGCCAGTTATGTTAGCTTTCTAGTTGTAGTTGGGGTTGGTTGTCATTGGGTCATTCTTTTTTTTCCCGAACTAAATTTATGTATTTATTTATTTGTTTGTTTGTTTGTTTATTACAATTTTTATTGTTTTTCAAGTATAGTTTTCTGCCTTTTTACCCCACCCCTCCCCACTACCCCACCCCTCCCCATCTCCCTCCCCCAGTTCCATCCCCCTTGTTGTTGTCCATATGGCCTTTATAATTGTTCCTGTAAAACCTTCACCCTTTGCCTCCTTCATCCCCTCCTCTCTCCCTTCTGATAACTGTCAGACTTTTATGGGTGCTTCTCCCCAGCTGGCTGGCTAAGAGTCACTCCACCCACCACATCTTCTATGTGGTTGTGCTAATGCTGCCAGGACAAAATCACGCGGACCAGGAAACAAGTGCACACCCACAAAAATTTCCTCCACCCCAAGCAACAGCTAATAACTACCAACAGCAAATAAGCCAGTATTAATGCAGATGTATAGAGATTAAGACAATTATCAGAAAGGAGAAATGAGTATGAAATGAATAACTGAAAGGGTGATTTTTTTTTAAACAGGCAACTTGATTTATTATATTGACCAACAATAGATTATACGGATCAATACGTAAAATAGCATATTATTTTTTTAAAAGTTTACTTTATTGATTATGCCATTGAAATTGTCCGGATTTTTTATCCCTGTTATTTCTCTCCACCTTGTATACCCCCACCCTCCTGAATCCCCCTACCCCAGTCAAGATCCATGGGTTGTACTTATAAGGTATTTCTCTTTCCACTTCACATACTATTCTATATTCTCCTACCTGAACAGTCTCTGACAGGGGAATCTGTTTGTGTTTTCCAGAATCTAGAACAGCACTCCCTGCCCCATGGCCTCTTCCTCCTTCTCCACAGCCATGAACAGGTCACCTGAGGTCAGTGGTCATATCACTTTCTTCTCCTGGAGTCTCATCTCCTTGTGTCTCCATTTAGGATTCACAGAACGAAGCATAGTTCAGACAACCGAAGTCAATCTCACTGATGGTAAGTATTATGACCCCCCTTTAGTTCACTAAATATTCTTTTCTATTACTTATTAAAGTTTTTGATACATATCTATGCAGAGAAATCCTCTAAAAATGGCCTTTCCAATTGTTTTAAATGAAGAGTTTCTCCAAAACTTCTGTGAATTTGTACTTTCTCAGTCACTCTGACTCTAGTGATAGAAAAGTACCTTCTCTACACTGTGTCTGCTTCGTGTCTTTGAAGGTCAGGAAGCCAGAGACATTCAGGTCTGAGGGCACCACCATCACTGGGTAAACTGAGTCCCCTCCTCCAAGATGTGAGCCCATGTTCTGTTCCCCACTTGTGAACTTGTCTCCAGCACTGGAGTGTAGGTAACACTAGAGACAGACACTCCCTCATGATTTCATATAGAAAAGGGCTCCTACAACCTAAAGGGGCATGCTCCCGTCTTCCCTGGATTAGTTTCAGGGGAGAAATGGGACCAGGGGGGAGGCCAAAGGCCCAGTTGCTGGGCTCACTTACACCAGACATGGTCACCTGGACATGCCCAGGCTGGCACAGGATTCTATGTTTATTGATTGAAATTCGGTCATGACCAGAGTCCATAGGAGATTTGCCCCTGCATGGGGGCACTGACTTCTCCACAGGTCTCCAAACCCAGAACTCATATATAATAGGAGAACATGTAAATAGGGCATGCCTGCTCATGAATGGCACCCTAGCCCCAACCCTGAAGCTCTGACACATAATCCCACCCTGGGATTCCCACATGCTCCCAGTCCCTGGTCAGGCCAGAATATAGGTCAGGCAACACGGAGTATGGGCTCAGCTGATTTTCCTTGTCTCTATCTTAAGAGGTAATTTATAAGAACAAGAAGCACTGAGTGTGTGAATGGAATAGACAGAAACAGTGGAGGAATGACAGTTTCCTGACCTGATGTCTTTGTGTTTGCAGGTGTCCAGTATTAGGTACAGTAGGTGGAGTATGGAGAAGGTTTGGTACATCCTGGGAATCTCTGAGACTCTCCTGCATGGCCTCTTAGTCCAGCTTCAGCAGCTACAAAATGAACTGGGTCTGCCCATTTCCTGGGAAGGGGCTGGAGTGGGCCTCAGGCATTAATGTGCATGCTACTACCACATACTATGCCACCTCTGTGAAAGACCAATTCACCATCTCCAGAGACAATGGCAAGAACAGTCTGTACCTGCAAATGAGCAGCCTGAGAGCCAAGGACATGGCTGTGTATTACTGTGTGACAGACACAGTGAGGAGCAGTCTGAGTGAGTGCAGACATAAACCTCACTGCAGGAGGTTTTGGGACCACCAGGAAGCTCCCACCTCCCTGAACTCAATGATCATTCCAGGTGCAGATGCATTTGGAGGTTTGGGTGGGTTTCTTGTCTAGTTTCCTTTTCCTTTAACAATTTCCCTCAGGAAACTTCCCTGGTCCCTGAATCTGAGCTCATTTTTGAACCCTCTGTGTTAGGAAAGGCTATTGTCAAGGTAGACAACATTATTACATGGGCACAAAACAATCTCTTTCAATCATCCTTGTGTCCAGTTCCAATGAATCATCAGACCTTCTGTCCTACATCTGCTGAATCTAAGCAGAGCTTCTGTTGGAGGCAATAGTGAACCCTGGCCTGGCTCAGCTTAGTGTCCAAGCTGGCCATCAGGAGGACACATGCCTGCTGGGCAGTGAGAACCAGAAGCATATGGACCCAACACCAGAGGGGAAATATGTCTGGTGGTGACAGTCATTGACTTGGCAACATGCTCACACAACAAGTGGATGTGACACCACATAGAAGCAGAGGGACCCATGAGAGGTCACTGTGGATGTCCATGCTGGTGAAACCATACTCACCAAGGGGACATGTAGTAATAATTACACACAGAGTGAAATATCTGGGAGGAACAGGAAAGGACAAACAGTCAGTCAGATGAGCTTTGATAGAGCCAGGAAAGGAGGCTGTCTCAGTGCTTTATTTTCTCAAGGTGGGAGGGGAAGATTCTACTTACATGGGCTTGTGTGGTTTCAGTCTCCCAGTGACACCTAAAGAGGAGGCACAATTTTTATTATCAGATTTCCTGTGTGGGCAGATGGAGTAGAGGCAGGAATGACCCATTATTTCCTAGCAGTCAAACATAACATAAAATAGAGTCTGAGCACCTATTCCACTTAATGACCATCAAAATTAGAAAAAAAAAAAAACAAGTGAGATAATGATTCCTTATGAGTGACTACCAGGTGAACACAAAGTGTGAAGAATGATTATATGTAAGGAAATGATGAGATAGAATTGGATAGGGGTCTTGGTCCAACCTGTGGCTCGAAATCAGTTTGTTATCCCAGGTCCTTAGCTTCTTAGAGGACATGGGCCAATCAACAGGTGGGGCTGCTGTGGAATCAACCTCTCAATGACTTCTAGAACATAGACAACTGCTGTATTTTAAAATAAAGGGGCATTGCATGTGGAAAACCACAATTTCCTTCTGCCCATTTGTGATGACATGTGCCTTATTTCCCTTGATTTCCACCTGCAGAATCTTTAAAGTTTCCATTTTTCAGTAACAGCTGTCCATAAATGTTTAGCTATTTTTAGATGACATAATATTCCTCTATATGTCCTGTACTTCCTGCTGGGTCCTTAATTAAAATACCTTTAAATCTGTATTTCCAGTAACACTCCATTAATGAAAATCACTCATGTTTGTGACATGTGACACAACATTACCTAGCATCCACTCCTTACCCAGTTCCAAAGTCACTTCCAGATTTATGGATGTTTTTAAGTTATTTTATTGTTGTTCAATTACCATTGTCTGCATTTTCTCCCCACCCCTCCCTCCGCCCTGGCCAAACCCACCTCCCTCCCTGCTTCCACCCTGCTTCTTGGTTTCATCCACATGTCCTCTATAATCCTTCCTGAAAATCCTTCTACCTACAGTCCCCTCCCTCCTCTCCTATGGCTATTATTATATTTTTCTTAATTTCAATGTCTCTGGCTATATTTTGTTTGCTTTTTTCTTTTGTTGATTGTGTAGATTTATGGATTTCCCCCCTCAGCAGTGCTCCATTCCTGGCTCCAGAGCCTATTCTAGCCCCTATGGCTGCTACAACCAGTCAACTGGGACATCAGAGGTTGGCCATTCTTTGAGGGATATTTTTTTGTAAAAACCCTCTACAGAGAACCCATTAAAATATTGGTAACTTATACTTTGTTAAAATTAAATGAATTTGTCTCAACAAAGTTCCATTAAGCCATTGCAAAGACTTCCAAATCATGTGTTTGATGCAAAAAATATTTATTATACATTAAGAATGTTATATGCTTCACGGGAGAGCCCAGAACCCTCTGCCCACAGTGATGATCACCAGAAACAGGGCCAAGGGAGGCTGCAGTGAAGGTTTCATGTCTGCGTGGGAGTCCCCTTTCCTGTGAGCAAATCTGTCCTAGGAATTCTCTTCATTCCCTTCCCTCTGGACCCCAGTATCACTGACAACAGTGAACTGAGAAAACAAGTCAGTTAACTAGCTCCCGTAATGTTTTGACATGTGAAGAATTCTGATTTGTGATGAGTGACACAGGCATACTCATTATTCTTATTTCTGTTTGTTTTTTTTTCTTTTTTTCTGCATGTAAAAATGTGATTATTTTGGATGTGATTAGTTTGGGGTCTCCGCAGTGAGCCCGGGCTTGCAGCAGGGAAGAGTCTGTACTGGGAGCTATAGCCACAGTCACACTTCCACCATCAAGTGTCAATAACTTCCCACCTGTCTGTGCTCAGGAGGTAGTTTCTCAGATCAAGAAGCAGTCATGAATGAAGAGAAATGTGACTTTGGAAAGGAGCCTGCTTTATTTTTTATTTTATATAGTAAAATTGATATCATGTGTGTTTATTTTATGACATAAATATTTGGACATTATGGATATATTATAGTTTTCATATTTAGGAAGTATCTGAAAGTGCTACTAAAGCATTTCAAATCAGTTTGAAAAGTGTGTGAAAATTTGAGTGTCACCTACTCATTTGGTCCACCATTTCTTCTTATGCTTGGAAAGTTGAGGTTGTCCTTTAATCCCATTCCAATGTGTCTCATAAACCAGGGGATCCCCTGTCCCTTATATACATGGTGAGTGAGATCACAAGAAGTGATGTCCCTACAGAGGTTCCAGAATGATGACGGTTCCTGACCTCAGCCCCTCCCCACTTTACAGGAAAGGCTGCCCAACATATGAATTTCTCTCTCAGCTCCAGGGTAAACCCTCCCCTGGGGTGTGGGCACTCACAGCTCTCTCCTCACAAGGGACTGAGGTCTCTGGGAAGACAGAGTTGTGCTGTAGAAGAAGATGAGACTGATGAGTCTCCTCCTGTGCCTGGTGACAGCCCCCTTGGGTGAGTGTCTCAGGTGTCAGGCATAGGTCTATGGGATGGTGGTGGCTGTACCTGACTGACAAGGACTGATGTACCTTGTCCCCAGGTGTCCTGTCCCATGTGTAGCTGCAGCAGTCAGGACTAGGACTCATGAAAACTTCACAGACCTTATCCCTCTCCTGCACTCTCTCTGGGTGCTCTTTTTTAAGCTATTACATGCAATGCACCCACCAGGCTCCAGAGAAGGGGCTGGAGTGGGTCTGTGCTATATGGAGTGATAGAAGTACAAAGTACAACCCAACCCTTAAATTCTGGTTCAGTGTCACCAGGGACACCTCCAAGAGGCAAGTTTATTTAACACTGAGCAGTCTCACAGTCAGGCACACATCTGTGTATTCCTGTGAGAGAAACAGTGAGGAAAAGTCAGTGTGAGCCCAGACATAAATCTCCCTGTGGGAGACAAGAAAGCTTGGTTGCAGGAACTGGTCAGGATGACAGGGGGAGCTCTTCTCTCACTAACCACAGAGAATAGCCCCAGGGGCAAGTGTGGGCCTGGTTGGGAAGGATGGGGCTTCCTCTTGGCAGCAGGGATTTCCTCTGGAATCACTCAGCTGCATCCAGACACACAGCCTTCTTCTCTGTGAATCTGATTTCTGAAGTTTTCACTGCAGACAATAAACAATGGGGAATATCATGAGGTTCCATGGAACTCTTTTTTACCAAGTTCCTATTTTTCCCTTTCTTAACAAATCGCATCACATTTTCTTGTGAAATTATACTTAAAATGTCACTGAGGAGTGTGTCATCCAGAACAAATTCTATGTTCATAGTAAAACATAAGCACTTACTTATGGTCACTTTATCTGTGCTAGTAGAAGCTAAAACATCCCAAAACTCCTTCTAATTGTATAATTAGCAAACTAGGGAACATCCATGAATGGATTTCTACTCAGCAGTGAAAATAATGATTGGCTGATATGAGCAGATAAAGGTCTCTGTCAGTGATCACTCAACCTGGAATGTTCCAGGCTCAGGGAACAAAGGGGTGTGTGCTGGTGCTCACAGGGCCATCCTAGGAGGACAGTGGGAGGCTGGGATTTATGTTCTTTCTCACTGTTACCAGGTGGGAAGCTGCACTCTGTATACTGAGGGTTCCCTCATTCTCAGCAGGGTCCTGAGGAATGGACGGCTCCATGCAGGGAAACAAACACCTCCAGGCTCCTGTGAATGCACAGCACCCCCACCAAGACTGCTGTTGTCCTGACAGCAGCTGTCTCCTCCAGGTGCCTCTGTCTTTGGTTCCCCCACAAACACAAGATCCCAGGGCAGCAGACACTCCACCAACCACCCATTTCCTGCAATGGACTTTCATCTCACCCAGTGGCCATCGGAATGTCCATGGGGATCAATATTCATGGGAATAGATCTAGAACTCTACCTGATGGCTGATCTCTAGTCTTTCTTTAGACAAAACTTAGAGGTGGGTTATTCACCTGCTGGTAGGGACAAAGATGGCTGTGCTCCACACTCAGAAATACCTGAGTGCTCAGATCTCAATACCTGGCAGCTCCCCTCTGCATGACCCACCTGTTCCAGTGGGTGAACCATTCCAGCAAGCCAGGATGAAGAAATCAGTGAACTAGGGTCCCAAGTGTGCTGTACCCAGGACAAGGCATCCATCCCAAGACTAGGGTCAACTGGACAGAGTGAGCCCTGTCACTTGGTGGCAGCTGCTTGAAGCTCAAAATCACCAGCCAGCAGCTTGATCTTCAATGATGGAGGCTGACACCTTCTTTTATGAAAAGGGAACCTGTGACAAGGGGCTGGCAGTATGGAATCTGTGCTCCTGAATGCACTTGTCTTGAATGCATTTGCTGCACAGGGATGTGGAAGGGAGGTTGCGTTCCTTCAACTGTTGTCTAGCTGTTCCCGCTGTCAGCATAATATCTGGAGTAAATTCTTCTTCACCATCTGTGTTCCAGTAGGACCATCAAATCATGGTAGTAAATTTAAAAACAACTTCTGCATCTCCACTAGGACTGAAATCCTTGTAGCTCCTTGTGAGTGTGAGTGGGGGGCTGGGACAGCAGCATCCTGGAACTTGGACTGAGCATTATTTTTAGTCAGGGTTTTGCCCAGTCTGGGCTGTGTCCTTGCAGCTTTTCCTGTACCTCAGCATCACTGAGATTTTTCTGTAAATGTTGTAACTTACTATATGTTGCTGGGTATACTGTGCACCTATGTTTTGGCCAAAATTTTCAGGAATAAAACTTTCATTTTAATATTTTACTTCAATTTTTTGAAGTATATTTAGAAACACAAATGATTATCATATGTCTAAATATTATTTCCATATATATATTTTATTGATTTCTAGAATTATCTTTTAATGGGTAAGCACAAATAAAAGAATTAAAATGTTTGTATAGATAACAGAATTCTACCATTCATGTATAATGCACAGCCCTCTTTTTTCCTCAAAAAAGTGGGCACAAATGTGTGCATTATTCATGAAAAAGTATGGTACATTAAGTGACTTTATACTAAATCCATGTTAGAGACTCAACAAAATAGGGCTGGAGGGGGTAGGTATTATTGGAAAGAATCTAAAGTTAGGGGACACTTTATGTGACAGGCAGATGCTCCATTTAAAGGGATGATTAAGAACATTGTCAATGTGCGCACAGACACCTCCCTGCACTACTCAGTGAGAGACTCAGAGAAATAAAGTCAGGGTGATCTCAGATACACACCTCTCTGTGCAAAGACAAAAAAGGCTGAACTGCAGGGGGCTCTCAAGACTTGGGGCAAAGTAAAAAACAAACCAGTCCTTGCACCACAGGAACTCTGACCAACTAGACTCAATTTTCTGGGTCCCTTTTCCTTACTCACCTCTTATACCTGCTCATGAGGAGATGCCTATCCATTGTCATCCCATTCTCCTGCCTTTGTGTCTCCTGGCTGTGCCCTTTCAGAATGGGGACCTTTGAGCTATAGGTCAGTGATAACCCCCACATGTTGGGTCAATGTTGGCTACACTGACTGGACAAGGTCCCATAGATCTGGCCCTCCCTAGGGCAAGCCAGGACCCTTCTCACCACAGACTCCGCAAGTCCCAGGTGCAGGGAGAACAGGAAGTCACAAGGGCAGGCAATCTCAAGTCTTCACATCAAATGTGTTTTCTCTTGGTCAGTTGTCAAAGCAGTTCATTCACAAGATTCAGCTCAGGGTGGGATCATATGCATGTGCCAGGAAGTGTGGAGAAGGGAGATCCGGGGTTCAGTACCATGAATATTATCACAGTGTGTGTGTGTGTGTGTGTGTGTGTGTGTGTGTGTGTGATTTATTGGGCAGAATATGGGCAGTGTGATTAGGGCCACCTGCTGGGATCCTCATATGGGACCTGAAAAGACAGGAACCTGAGGACATGACAGACCACAAGTTCCAGTGGTGTTCAGGGCTCGGTCTGAATCAGGGCATCATATAGCTCCAAGGAAGAAGCTCCTTGGTGGCTTCAAAGAGCCCTGGGTATGGGTTTCCCTGCAAAGTCACTGGGGTTAAGTACAGGCAATTCAGTGGCCAGAGATGTCAAAGCACATTATGTTCCTGAGGGAGCAGCCTAAAGTCAGATCCAGCCTTTAATTCTGGACTACAGTTGATGAGAACTTCATGTCCTGTGAGCCTAGATAAGGCTCTTCCTTTGAGAGTGCAGTCTGGGCAGCAGGGGACAAAGGAGACCTATGAGCTCAGGGCTGCTGTCCAGAAGCAGGTGCAGAGAGAGCTGGGGCAAGACTTCCAGTGAGGCTCTGGGTCATCCTCTTTTCAGTGAATCATCTAAAATATTTCACACATGAGGTGACAATTAACATCCAATTCCACCAGAGAATTCACCCAACCAAATAAAACATGAGGACCACACTCAATAAGGGCATTTCTATAGTTTCCTTATATCTGAATTGGAAGGAGCTGGGGAGGGGGGTGCACTCACTGGGTGCAGCATTTGGGAGACACACTGTTCAAGGAAGGACATTCAGGCACAGAGTCCAAAAGTGGTCCAGATGGTCTCTGTGTCACTCGAAGGTGGGTTCTTAATGAGGATCATGTGCTGAGGGGGCTTGTTCCTCAGTGTGAGAAGTGATGTCTCCTCAGAGGTCAGAGACCTCACAGGGGACACACATTTAACAACAGTGACTGGGACTTGGACCCTGAGTCTTGCACTGAGCATGGACCCTGTGTCCTCTAGTTCTCTCAGGTGGGGTCAAGTCTTCAGCTATAAAAGTCTGTGTCTCATGAATATGCAAATGAGAAGAGGTAGACTGGATTAAATGTGGGCCTGCTTGTGCCCTGAGAGCATCACCCTCATCCACAGTCTCCCCTTAAGAAGTCCTGACTGCACAGCCCCTCACCATGGACTAGAGCTGGAGAGCCCTCTTCCTGGTGGCAGTGGCTACAGGTAAGTGGTACTTTTGTTCCTGGGTTGAGGAGGGGACCAGGGATTGTCAAGAGACATTTTCAACCCTTCCTGCCTCCTGTCCACAGGTGTCCACTCCCAGGTGCAGCTCATGCAGTCTGGGGCTGAGGTGAGGAAGCCTGGGACCTCAGTGAAGGTCTCCTGCAAGGCTTCTGGATACACCTCCAGCAGCTACTGGATGCACTGGGTGCGGCAGGCCCCAGGTGAAGGCCTTGAGTGGATGGGTTATGTTTACTCTAACAGTGGTAATACAAACTATGCATAGAAGTTGCAGGGCAGACTCACCATAACTGCAGACAAGTCCACGAGCACAGGCTACATGGATCGGAGCAGCCTGAGAACCGAGGACACGGCCGTGTATTACTGCACGAGAGACACAATGAGGGGAAGTCAGTGTGAGCCCAGACACAAACCTCCTTAGGGGAGCCAGGAGGGCTGGGCTGCAGGTGGTTCTCAGATCATACCAACCACAGAGAACAAATGCAGGGGCAGCTGTGGGTCTGGGCAGGAAGGAAGGGGCTTTGGCTTGGGAGCAAGGATTTCCTCTCCAAACTCTCAGCTGCATCCAGGGACACTCCTTCCTTCTATGTGGTTCTCATTTCCCACACTCTCACTGCAGACAGCAAAGGAGACATGAAGCTATCTGTTTGCAGATGAGATTCCAGCTTTACCTGGGACCTTTCCTTCACCAGGCTCCTGTGTGTCCTTTATCTTCCTTGACAATGAATCACCCTGAGTGCTCTCGTCTTCCCTGAGGTTGGACCCATTTCCCACAAAGTGGAGTCCAGCCCTGTCCAGGCCCCTGTCTGCTGAGCTCAGGCTCTTGGTTCCCCAGCATGCACACAATGTCCTCACACATTTCTTTCCTTCTGGCAGGCACCCCTCATCCTTCAGGTGTCCTGATCATCCCCCAGCACCTGCACCCTCAGGTCCCTGTCCTCCCTGACACCTGTTACCCTCTTGCCCCTCATTGACTGGGTGGATGTGCAAATGCACCCCAACTCTGTTTCAACAGTCACAGTATTGTTGCCCTGATGTTCTCTGGTTTCCTTTTGAAAAGGTCACATGATTCCATTTGTGTCCCAACTGGAGAATTCATGATAATCCCCAGATCAACACCTCTAACTCAGCCATCCCTAACTTAATCCCTCGGCAGAGTCCTCTCATACAAGGGAACACTCACCAGTCCCAGCAGCCGGAATCTGGATGTTTTCTAGGGTCCAGGTTCATCCATTCTGGTTCCCTGAGGATAATGGCCTCACCTGCACCTCAGGGACCTGGGGACAGACTTCCTTCCTGAGGTGCTTGAAGTTGTGTTGAAAAGTGTGAATCTGTGCATGTGTGTACACACACGCATGTTAAAGCATTAGCATGTGTCTGTGTGGAGTGTGTGTGTCCATGTATGACTTAATATAAGTTCTGCGTCTCCCACAGCTCACAGAACAAGGATCTTCCCATGTGTCAATGAGAACCAGGACCCAGGGAGAGCACAACCCACTAGAAAGATTGTGTTTTCCTTTCTGTCAGCTGGGTGTGAGCACAAGGAAAATAGTGTGTCATGGACATAACATGCTTACTTATCTTCTCCTTCACAGGAACTGACTTTTGAGAGTTTTCAGTAAAGTGTGTAAAATCCTGAAAGGTCAGGTGACCCTTACTCAAGGTGTCCCTTTTTCCCAGGTGTCCTGTCAGGAGTCACCTGCACAAGTCAGCATCAGGACTGGTGAAGTCAAGAGCAAGGCTGCCAGAATGGGGTGCATGGGACCAGGGTTACTGTACAACCCAACTTTACCTTCAGATAAGAATTTTGACCCTGGGACATGTTCTGGATCCATCTCTCCCTAAAGCTGATATGCAAGAGCACCAAGGACATGGTTGTAAGTTAGTGTACCATGCACATGGAGTGAGACAGTGCCAGCCCAGGCACCAAAGTCTTTCTTTAGGGGACAGGGCTGGGTTTGGGTTCCAGGGGTTGCTCATGACAGTGGGTGCCTGGGGCCCATCAGGTAAGCAGGTGCAGAGTGATGCTAGGAAAAGGATTCTTCAAATAGCTTGCAATTCTTCTCCATGTTGAAAAAGTGTCTTCACATAGACCTTCCCTCTCATCCTATTTATGTGTGCATCTGTTTCTAGGTGTGTGTGTGTGTTAGTTAACATGTGTATCCCTGTGTGGGTCAGTGTTACTGTTTGATTTACCTTCAAGTGCAATTTTATGTGTTTTTGAGTGTGTGGGGGAGTACCTTCTTGAATGCATAGTTTTATGTGTGTTTCTAAGTGTTTTTATACTCTTAGTACTGGCATGGCTTTTATGGAAAAGTGAAGGCATAATGCTTCTTGAGAGCATTTCCTAATTTTCAACTACCTGCTCAGATGATGAAAAATATGCTTGATGACACATCTTAGTATACATGCTGTTCCTTGATGTCTTTTTAAATGTTCATCCCTGCGTCTGAGCTCTGCAGGCATCCTGCTGGTGATTTGTCTGTGTGCCACTCTGCACCCATCTCTCAGGTAGACATGTCTGAACATGGTGTCTGACTCCTCATGTGCCCCTCCCTGCCCTGGCTCCAGTCCCCATGGACCCTCCATCTGCTGACAGGTTGCATCAGGCTCAGAAATGGTGGGACTGGCCCATCATCTCGGAATCCATATGGATCCCTGAAAGGGCTGCCTGCTCAGTGCTCCAAACACAGGATCCCCCACATCCATCCTTAGGAGGAGCCCCTCTCCCCTGCAGGAAGCAGTGCTAACACCACAGTGGGGTGTGGGGCTCTGAGGCCTGGGATGCGTACCATCGATCTCCTTCAAGATTTCCTCCTGGATCCAAGGGTTTCAAGCTCCACTGTGGGTGGTTTTTGAATTATGATCATGTTGGATCCTAAGAACACTGCAGGTGACCTGACCTCCCTGGCTTTGATATTTGACAGGTCCCATCCATGATCACAATGGTCAGACAGGGCACATGAGTAATCAAAAACATTAATAGAAAGAAACAGATGACTTTGTTCCAACTGTAAATAAATTTCATACTGAACACTTCAGTATCAAACAAATGTGCACAGAGTGACCATATCTGCTAGCAGAGTGACCAGTATCCTTCCTGTTCTCTCCATACTTGACCTGTACACACAGAGCCACACGCTGTCACATACAGTGACACACACAATTGCAAACCAGTCAGTCACACAGTCACATAAAATAACACACAAGCATGCACTCATTATTGAAAATGACATGCGCTAAGGGTGGGAACAAAAGATAATCAACGGAGGCCCAGGGATATCCAGAGGGGCAGGTGAAGAGCTAATAAATCAATCTCTTACTTGGACAGACTGCCCAACTTGTCTGCAACTGTGCCTCAAAGCAGAAAGAGTTCGGGTGCTCTGATAACAGCTGTTGGGTGCAGAGGTAGAGTCAATTCTTGTAAGGGATTAAGGGTGCCAGGAAAGCTTCCAGAACATCCTTCCCATCTGCACTGTCTTATTTTAAGACTAAACTCATAAGCTGCTCTGGGCCACGGCCCCCAACTCCCAGGTAAGTTGTTCCCTGGAAATAGCAATTAGCACAGCACCTATAGTTTATCTGTTTAAACATCTGCTTCTGCAAAGACACTAAAACCCTTGAGGATGGAAACTTGTTTTCAAAAACACACATCGATCTAAGATGGCGTCGGAGTAGGAAGGAGCAGATTTGGCTTTCCTCTGCTCAGGGGAGAGAGTCCTGACCAATCTTTGGAGTAGAAAGGCAAGCAACCAACATATTTCAGCATTTTTGAAAACAGAGGACCAAGGATTGTGGCAGAACCGAAAGAACAAAGAACGGATCCTAGGGGGAGTGCTGCAACAAGGTAGGGTCCCAGGACAGGCGTGTGGTCCCGGGGCTGCCGCCCCAGGCCCGGGGGCCACGGCTGGGCTTACCATAGGGTTATTGGGAGAGAGCCAGGTCAACTGCTCCCTCCCCAGCCGAGCAAGGTCTGGGTGGCTCTGGGAGGAATCCAGGTGCTGGCAAACACACCCGGTGGCGAGCAGCTTTGGAGGCGGTGAACACCAGAGCCGAGTTGGGCAGCGGACCTGGACTCCCAGGGTCACCAGTCTGGCTGGAGCTTTGGCGGTGAGAGAAGCCGGGTCACTGTGGGGAGCCGTGGGCTTGATTGGGAGGAATTTCTCAAGAGGAAGGAGTGAATGGACACAGACACTGTTTGGGGAATTCTCCTGAAGTGATCAGTGGCTCTGGCCTGTCTGCTCCCCAGCTGTGAGAGTGCAGGCGGCGGATGAGCTGCGCCAGCAGCGGACGGGCCACGCCCGCTCCCAGGAGTGCTGGCGCGGGGGCGGCGCCTGCGGGGGGAGCATCCCTGCACGCCGGCCCACAGCAGTAACCCTGGGGAAAGACCTGATTCCCACACCCAGGGCCCAAAGCTGAGGAGCCAGTGTGAACCCCGAACCCCACGGGCCTAGGAAGAAAAGCCAAACAAATCATCTTTCAGCCTGCCTCAAGCAGCAAGAGCAGAAAAAACGGTTTGGCCACTTTGAAATCAAGAGGCTTTTTAATTTGATTCTATTTTTTTTAACAATTTTTATTTTTTAAGTTTTATTGTTTTTATTCTCTTTTATTTCTTTTTCCTCTTACCTGATTTCTTGTTTTATTCCTTCCTCCTTCCTGTCCTCCAATTTTATCTCTTCTTCCTGCCTTCGTCTGCCTTTTCTATTTTTTACTTTTTTAATTTTTTTCCTAAATACCTACAAGTGAGACAAAATCCTGGATCGGTGAAAAGACCAAAGTTGACCCCAAAGAAGGGGCATCACAACAGCTGGGGCAGTGAGATAAATGTCACTTGCTATTACAGAGAACCTGCAAGTTATTGCATATTTGTATTATTATTATTATTTTTCCAGTGTTCCTACATTTTTTAACAGTATTTTTATATCCCTCTTATTTTTGTATAGCCTGCTTTGCTAGGCTGGTTTTATTGTATGACTTGACAGCTTTCGCCTGATATCTCTTTCTATACCGTATTACTAACCTACTGTCCATTAACTCACCTGTGTCCTATCAGCATACTACTCAATGTTCTGTACTCCCTATCCTTGTTACCTAGATTTCATAGACTCTGCCAAATGAATGTTGCCATAATATTATTGTAAATAACTGCTGTTCCATGCAATTGTAATTACTTCACAACACCCCCCCCCCAGATCTAAGCCCATTTCAAAGTTTCCTGAACTCTATTACTGTAGTGGTTAACTCTATTCTCTCACACACTACACCTATTTACTATCCTTTACTCTCACCTTACCCCAGAATCTGACCACCCACAACCTCTCTGCTTTATAGATCGAACTCACAATCCTTCCTCCCCCAACAAGAGTATTATCTTCTTTCCATCCTTTCTAAAAATCAGCTAGCTGGGTGGAAGACCACAGTTAACACTATACATAGTGATACCCACTGGAAGAGGAAACCCAACAACAAAGGAACCACTAACAGATAACAGCAGAAGAAGGTGAAGGAGGGAGTAGTAACCACACAAACCTCAATCCAGGACTTATCTGGAAATACAACTAAACAGTAGAGACAGTACCCAATACAAACAACTGAACAAGATTTCTTTAAACCTTGTACACACAGAAGAACCAGCCTCAACACAACCTGCCCTCACCAGCACAACAAAATACAGAAGGTGGTGGACAGAGTGACCCACACTTAACCAGCTGGCAGGAAGGAACCACCAAAGAAAGACTCAACAGCAATCAAAACCCAAAGGCAAACACAAAGCCAACTTAAACGACAGCCCAAGACCAGCGAGCTTGGGGGGTCAAGGAAACAGCACCACTGAAACTCACTGCTACTCTACTAAAGAAGTTCACATCATAAACCCAGGGAGCCAGAACAGATCAATATAAGAAGCTGAGGTGAACAAGAAGAGTCTCACAAACAATGGGAAGACAAAGAAATAATGCCCAAATGAAAGGAAAGGAGGAAGCCTCAAAAAGAATGCTAAATGAAACAGAGGCAATTCAACTATCAGATATTGAATTCAAAGCAGTGATTGTCAGAAAGCTCAATGAGCTCACAATGAGCTACGAGAAACTACAGGGAAGCCACAATGAACTCAATGAAAACTACATCAGCATAAAAAAGGAAATAGAAACTCTCAACAAGGGCCAAGAGGAAATGAAGAATACAATTTCTGAACTGAAGAACACAGTAGAAGGAATGAAAAGCAGGATCGATGAAGCAGAAGATCGAATCAGCGAGCTAGAGGACAAAATAGAAGAAAACACCCAGAAAGATCAAGAAAAGGAAAAGAGGCTCAGAAAAAATGAAGAGGGATTAAGAGAAATGCAAGACAATATGAAACGTAATAATATCCGTATAATAGGGATACTAAAAGGAGAAGAAGAAGAACAAGGGATAGAAAACCTAGTTGAACAAGTGATGATGGAAAACTTCCCTAATTTGATGAGACAAAAAGTCACACAAATAGAGGAAACACAGAGTCGCAATCAAGAGGAACCCAAGGAGGCCCACCTCAAGACACATCATAATTAAACTGGCAAAATTTCAAGACAAAGAGAGAATCTTAAAGGCAGCAAGGGAGAAAAAGGAAGTAACATGCAAGGGAGCCCCAATAAGGCTAACAGCTGACTTCTCAATGGAAACACTCCAAGCCAGAAGAGAATGGCAAGAAATAATCCAAGTAATGAGAACCAGAGGCCTGCAACCACGACTACTTTACCTGGCAAGGCTCTCAATTAAGATAGAAGGCCAAATAAGAAGCTTCTCAGACAAAAGAAGTCTAAAAGAATACACCTCCACTAAACCAGCTCTGCAAGAGATGCTGAAGGGACTGCTTTAAGGAAAGAAAGGAAAAGAGAGAGTGTGACAGGATCACACGTACATAAAAGGCAATGAATAAGTACCTATCAATAATAACCTTAAACGTAAATGGATTAAACGCTCCAATCAAAAGACATAGAATAGCTGATTGGATAAGAAAACATGACCCACACATATGCTGTCTACAAGAGACCCACCTCAGGATAAAAGATGTGCACAGGTTGAAAGTGAAGGGATGGAAACACATTTTCCAAGCAAATGGACAGGAAAAAAAAGCCGGGGTAGCAATATTCATATCTGACAAAATAGACTTCCAAATAAGGTCCATAAAGAGAGACCCAGAAGGTCATTTCATAATACTCAAGGGAAGAATTCACCAAGAAGACATAAATATTGTAAATATATATGCACCCAACATAGGAACACCCAAATACATAAAGAAAATCTTAGAGGACTTCAAGAAAGATATGGACAGCAACACAATTATTGTGGGGGATTTTAACACCCCTCTATCAAAAATGGACAGATCTTCCAAACAAAATATCAACAAAGATATTGTGGCATTGAACAATACCCTAGACGAACTGGGCTTTACTGATATTTACAGAACCCTCCATCCCAAAGAAGCTAAATACACATTCTTTTCAAATGTATATGGAACATTTTCAAAGATTGACCACATGATAGGACACAAAACAAGCCTCAACAATTTCAAAAAAATTGAAATCATACCAAGCAATTTCTCGGATCACAAGGGACTGAAACTAGAAACCAACCCCAAGAAAAAAACCCAAAACACTCAAATTCATGGAGATTAAACAGCATGCTATTAAACAATGAATGGGTCAAGAATGATATTAGGGAAGAAATCAAACGATTTTTGGAAACAAATGAAAACGATCTCACAACAACCCAAAACTTATGGGACACAGCCAAGGCAGTCCTGAGAGGGAAGATCATAGCGATACAGGCCCACCTAAAAAAGTTAGAAACATTTCAAACAAACAACCTAACCCTATGTCTACAAGAACTCGAGGAACAACAACAAAGACAGCCCAGAGCAAACAGAAGGAAGGAAATAACCAAGATCAGAGCAGAATTAAATGACATAGAGACTAAAAGCAAAATTCTAAAGATTAATGAATCCAAGAGTTGGTTCTTTGAAAAGATAAACAAAATTCGACAAGCCTTTAAGCAGACTCATCAAGAAAAAAAGAGAGAAAACCCAAATAAACACAATCAGAAATGAAAGAGGAGAGATTACAACAGATACCACAGAAATTCAAAGGATTGTAACAAATTACTACAAAGAGCTGTATGCCAAGAAATTTGAAAACCTAGATGAAATGGACAAATTTCTAGAAAAATATAACCTTCCAAAACTCAATAAAATGGAAGCAGAAAGCCTGAACAAACCAATAACAGCAAAAGAAATTGAAGCAGTAATCAAAAAACTCCCAACACACAAAAGCTCTGGACCAGATGGTTTCACAGGAGAATTCTACAAAGCATTTAAGGAAGAACTAACACCTATCCTTCACAGACTATTTCAAAAAATCCAAAAAGATGGAAGACTACCAAACTCTTTTTATGAGGCCAACATCATCCTAATTCCAAAACCAGATAAAGACACAACAAAGAAAGAAAACTACAGGCCAATATCGCTGATGAACATTGACGCTAAAATCCTCAACAAGATACTGGCAAACCACACCCAACAGTACATTAAGAAGATCATACACCATGACCAAGTGGGATTCATTCCAGGGATGCAAGGATGGTACAATATACACAAATCAGTAAATGTAATCCATTGCATAAACAAAAGCAAAGACAAAAACCACATGATCGTATCAATAGATGCAGAAAAAGCATTTGATAAGGTACAGCACCCATTTATGATAAAAACACTCAGTAAAGTGGGAATAGAGGGAGCATTCCTCAACATAATAAAGGCCATATATGAGAAACCTACAGCCAACATTATACTCAATGGGCAAAAATTAAAGTCTTTTCCACTAAGAACAGGAACAAGACAAGGATGTCCACTTTCACCACTTCTATTCAATATAGTACTGGAAGTTCTAGCCACAGCAATCAGACAAGAAAAAGAAATAAAAGGAATCCAAATCGGAAAGGAGGAAACAAAACGGTCACTGTTCGCAGATGACATGATAGTGTACACAGAAAATCCTATAGGCTCCACCAAAAAACTGCTTGACCTAATAAATGAATTTGGTAAAACAGCGGGGTACAAAGTCAATATCCAGAAATCAAAGGCATTTCTGTACACCAACAATGAAATAGCAGAAGCAGAAATCAAGAAAAAAAAATCCCATTTGAAATAGCAAAAAGAAAAATAAAATACCTAGGAATAAACCTAACCAAAGAGGTAAAAAACCTGTATTCAGAAAACTACATAACACTGAGGAGAGAAATCAAGGAAGACACAAACAAATGGAAACATATACCGTGTCATGGATCGGAAGAGTTAATATCATTAAAATGTCCATACTACCAAAAACAATTTACACATTCAATGCAATACCTATTAAAGTACCAATGACATATTTCACAGACATAGAACAAACACTTCAACTATTTATATGGAACCATAAACGACACCGAATAGCTGCTGCAATTTTGAGAAAGAAGAGTAAAGTAGGAGGAATCACAATACCTGACACTAAACTATACTACAAGGCCACTGTAATCAAAACAGCCTGGTACTGGCATAAAAACAGGCACATAAGCCCTGGCTGGCGTAGCTCAGTGGATGGAGCGCGGGCTGGGAACCAAAGTGTCCCAGGTTCGATTCCCAGCCAGGGTACATGCCTGGGTTGCAGGCCATAACCCCCAGCAACCGCACATTGATGTTTCTCTCTCGCTCTCTATCTCTCTCCCTTCCCTCTCTAAAAATAATTAAAAAATAAAATCTTTAAAATAAAAAAAAAAAACAGGCACATAGACCAATGGAACAGAACAGAGAGCCCAGAAATAAATCCAAGCCTCTATGGTCAATTAATATTTGACAAAGGAAGCAGCAACATAAAATGGAATAAAAATAGCCTCTTAAACAAATGGTGTTGGGAGAACTGGACAGCTACATGCAAAAAAAATGAAACTTGAGCACCAACTTACACCTTATACAAAAATAGATTCAAGGTGGATAAAAGACTTAAACATAAAATGTGACACCATTAAAGTCCTAGAGGAGAACGCAGGTAGGAAAATCTCAGATATTTTACGCAGAAACTTTTTCACTGACTTGTCTCCTAGAGCAAGGGACATAAAGGAAAGAATAAACAAATGGGACCTCATCAAAATTAAAAGCTTTTGCACAGCTAAGGAAAACAGTATCAAAATAAAAAGAGAACCAACTGTATGGGAAAACATATTTGCCAATGTTACCTCAGACAAGGGTTTAATCTCCAAAGTATATAAAGAACTTACATGACTCCACTCTAAGAAGACAAGTAACCCAATTAAAAAATGGGCAAAGGACTTGAACAGACACTTCTCCAAGGAGGACATACAGAAAATCCAAAGACACATGAAGCGATGCTCAATATCGCTAGCCATCAGAGAGATGCAGATTAAAACCACAATGAGATACCACTTCACACCAGTCAGAATGGCCATCATAAACAAAGCAACAAACAACAAGTGTTGGAGAGGATGTGGAGAAAGGGGGTCCCTAGTGCACTGTTGGTGGGACTGCAGACTGGTACAACCACTATGGAAAGCAGTTTGGAACTTCCTCAGAAAACTAAAAATGGATCTGCCTTTTGACCCAGCAATTCCATTGCTGGGACTCTATCCTAAGAACACTAAAACACCAATACAAAAGAACCTTTGCACGCCGATGTTCATAGCAGCACAATTTACAATAGCTAGGTGCTGGAAGCAACCTAGATGCCCATCAGTAAATGAATGGGTCAAAAAAGTATGGTACATTTACACAATGGAATTCTATGCAGCAGAAAGTAAGAAGGAGCTCCTACCCTTTGCAACAGCATGGATGGAGCTGGAAAGCATTATGCTAAGTGAAACAAGCCAGGCAGTGAAAGACAAATACCACATGATATCACCTTTAACAGGAATCTAAACAACAAAACAAAACAAAACAAAACAAAAAAACTAGCAAAATATAACCAAAGACACTAAAATAGGGGATAGCCTCACAGTGGCCAGAGGGGAGAGAAGAGGGAATTTCAGGGGGAAATGGGTAGGGATTACAGGAACAAATTTGGAGGACACATGGACAAAAACTAGGGGTGGGGGGTAATGGGGGGAAGGGGGGAGGGTTGGGTGGGTGGGCTGGAATGGGAGTAGAGGGGAGAAAATTGTACTTGAACAATGATTAAAATGAAAAGAAAAAAAAAAGAAAATGACATGCATTCACACACAAGCTGTGATACAAACTGCTCATGTGTTTTCACACCCTTTCCTGTAAAATGTGTCCGGTTTTGTCCACTCACTAAAGCCCAGTCTACATAAGCCTAGGGCTGACGGTTCTCCCGCTACAACTGCTACAATGTGAACTTAATAGATCACCTTAGTTTTTATTTTATGTTTACCTCCTATAGTAGCAATTACTGTAAATAAAATTACGTGTTTGAAGTGGTGTGGATCTGAAAATACAGAGGTAGATCTATAACTGAAAAGTATAATTATGAGCAACTCTGTACTGTTTGTGCCAATGATTTCAGGAACCAATTCAGAAAGGTTATCCCAACTCACCTTTAATCTCAGGAAACAGCACAGCAAACACACCTCAGACTCCCATGTCACTATACAAAAGTATAGCTTCTTTGTTTCCATAACCACAATTCAGCATGGTGAACTTGCATTTTCACTTATTTATAAAGTTAGGAAAGTGCACAGTTAAACAATGGTCACACTGATGGGGACAAAGGTTGTGAAGGAATGCCCAGGGGAGCTTACTCTGGGCTAAAATGTGGGAGAACCCTGTGCTCTGCCTGGTGCCCCAAGTGTCCCTCCTCTCTGCTCCAGTCTCCACTTCTCTTAGCGAAGGAGATAAGGTAAATGAGGACAGAAACAGAATCTCACCACAGTGCAGTGTAAGTGCAGCATGCTCGTGGAGTCTGGGATGGGACTGACCTGTTACAGAGAGTGGCCAGGTCTCAAAAACTAGATATAGTGGGAACAACATAACAATCGTGTAGAAAAATCCAATTTTCTACATTTTAAAATTCTTAGTTGTGGTAGAAAATAGAAAAAGATACCATTTTCTTATGTGAAACATACTCTTCAGTTATGTTAAGTGTATTCTCTTTGACATACAACATGGTGAAGAACACTTTCATCTTGCAAATGTAACACTTTACACACATAAATCCACTTACCCACTCCCACCTCTGGCACTTGCCACCCTACTTTCCATTTCAATACACCTGCCTACTCTGGATAGACAACTTGTGTAAGTGGAATCAGACAGAGCAGTCTTCTTGTGGCTGTCTCATTTCTCTCATCAGAAAGTCCTCAAGTTCCATCCACAGTGAAGCATCGGACAGGGTTTCCTATTATCAATGTTGCATAATATTTCAGTGTGTGTATGAACCACATTCTGATCATCCCTTTGCCCTTTAAGGAACATTTAGGTTGCTTCCACCTATCGTCTGTTCTGAATCTGCTGCTATTATCATGGCTGTCTAACCATCTCTGTGACATTACTCTAGATGTATACCCAGGAGTCCAATTGCTGCACCATATGACACCTCTATTTTCAATATTTGAAAAGCCTCCATACTGCTTTTCCTAGTGGGTGCAGAAGAGCTCCTATTTTCTATATTCTTGCCAGCACATGTTATGTTGTTTGGTTTCTTTTCATTATAAGCTTCCTAATGCATGTGAGGTGACATCACTTTGTGGTTTTGAATTTCGTATCTCTAATTATCAGTAAAGTTGACCATATTTTCATATGTGTGTTGCCCATTAGTATGTCAGCTTTGAAATATGTCTATTTCATTTTCACCTCACATTTCTTTCAGTTGTATGGAAATATGGTCATTCTTCATTGTATATGTGTAAGGTGTATGGCATAATGACTGGACTTACATAACCTGTGAAATGATTAACAGAAATAGAGTTAACCTTTATCATTTCACATAGACACAGGGAAATACAAAGGAAGGGAAGAGAAAAAAATGTAAGAAAAAGAAGGAAAAGGGTGGTTTCTTTGTGCTGAAAACCTTTTAGGATCTATTCTATTTTGCAAAATTTGCACCTATTGTACAGCAGTGTAAAATGTAGTCATCATGCTGTCCATTCCATTCCCAGGATTCACAACTGGAAGTTTTACCTTCAGATCATCAACACCTGATTCTCCCACAGCCCAAACCCCACCTCTGGTAACACAAATATGACCCTTTGTAATGATTTCTTTTAGACTCCACATGCAAAAGTGTTCACACAGTATTTTTTTCCTGTGGCACACTTACTCTGTGTACCATTATTCCCACAATGTCTATGCATGTTGTCACTAATGGAAGGAAATTCTTTTGATTATAGTGAATGATGGCCCATTATACATATTTTCTGTATCCATGTTTTGGCTGTTGTATATAATGCTAAAGTAAACATGAAACTACGGATAACATGTTGATATAGTGATTTTGCTTCCTTTGATTCCTACCCAGAGGTGGAATTTCTGTGCCATAAGGCATTCATGTTTTTATTTTTTAAGGAAATTCCATATTGTTTTCCTTTAACTGCACTGATTCACATCCCTACTCATAGTGCACATGTTTCCATTGACAGCATGTCTACTCCAGTCTTTCTAATCTCTTGTTTATGCTCATATTTTTTTTTGTTATGGATTGGATTGGAAAAATTCTGTTTTGGATTTTTATGTTAAGTTGTAGAGCTTTGTTTCATATTCTGGATGTTATCACATGATTAGCTATATAACTCGAAAGCAATTCCTTCATTGCACAGGTTGCCTTTTCTCTTGTTGACATTCTTTCCATGCACATATGATGTTGCATTTAATGTAGGTCAATATGTTCCTATTCCCTCTTGTTTATTGTGTTTTATGTCCTATTCAGTAAATTATTGACAAGCCATCAAGTTTTGTTTTGTGTGTGTTTTGTTTTAGAGATTTTGTACTTTTAGGTCTACATTCAGCCCTTTAATCCATTTTGACTTAGTATTTCTCCATGGTATATGATAGAGTTTTGTTTTATTCTCTTCACATGGATATCTGGTGAACCCAACACCAGTTATTGGTGAACCAGTCCTTTCCACATGATGTAGTCATTAAATGCAAGAAAAAAATGACAAAATGTAACACACTTTCCTGGGAATAAAAGCACTCAATACACTCAAGGCAGAAGAAATCTGTTTCATATAATAAGGGTCATGTACAAAGTCCCACAGGTAGCATTGTTGTCAGTGGTGAAAATAATGGGAACTTTTTCTCTAAGATCAGGAGCAAGTCAAACATGCCAACTGTCACCACTGGCATTCAGCATAGCACAGAATTCCTAGCAGAAGTACTTTGGGAGAAAATTAGATAAAATGCACCCAAATCAAAAAGGAAGAAGTAAAATGGTCACTTTTCACACATGACATGAACTTATAGTGGGATTCCACTTCATTTCAATGATTGAATGAAGATTTTCTTTTGCATAAGAGTTTAATATGTGTGTGGATTTCCTTTGCACTGTGGCACTTGACCCTACTACATTCCATGGACACAGCAGGAGCTAAAGTGCACATGTGAATGAAGTCGGTGTGAGTCCATTCGTATGTGTGTGTGTGCACATGTGGGGGATGCATGCTGCAGCATGCGGCATTGTGCCTTATGTCTATCATCACTACAAATCTGAGTAATATCAAAAGATGTATTTGTGAATTATGATGTTACCTTTGATTAAATCTTTATAATGAAAGTAATCTCTTGTTCATATAAATTGAGTATGTAACCAAATGTAGGACCATCTTACTCTTTCCAAGATTCTGAAACATGGGTTGAGCCCTGGACATAGGGGTTTTGTTGCTGGGGTGCTCTGTGAGAGGGAAGTGAGGTATGTCCATGGTTGATGGGTCATTTTCAGCCCATTTGCAGGCCTCCTTCAGTCTCCCCATCTGATCCTGAGAGCATAGGGATGTGCAGTCGTGTAATCTCACTGTCACTCATTCATGTTTTCCACATAACTCATCAAGAGAGGCCCCGTGTAAACCACAAATTCAATAAAGGCAGAAATGGGGTTCCATCACAACACTGCAAGATAGGGGATCATCTTATTTCATGCAACAGTGCAAAAAAAAAAAAAACAATTCCTAAAAAACATGGAGTTCAGAATGGTCACTGTGTAGTTGCATACACAGCACTGATATGATCTAGAAATGCCATTCCTGCAGGTTATTTCATTTAACAATTGGACCCATGTGGATCAAGAACTCTCAGGGAACAGAGGAAAGGGAACTGTCACCAGTGCTATCATTTGTGTTCTGTGTGTGTCCCCATCAGCTGCCTGGAGCCTGCCCTGGTAACAGAAAGTCATTGTCTCTCCTGACCTATGGGGCACCACGCAAGGCCCCATGTCCCTGGGAAATTCCAGTGAGACTGACATGCAGGGCCAACACTACTGTGAACACACACTTGCTCACACAGTGAGCACAGATGACTTGTGCATTGACCCTCTCTCATATTCACAATCCCGCCCTCACTCTTCCAATACTGGAGAAACTGGAAGGGAGGGAAAGCACATCTTTGTTAAAACACTGGGTTTCATGTTATAGGAGAATTACCCGACAAGAAAGCTTGAAGAGGTTCCAAGAGGGCTGCAGAGCAGTGGGAAGCTCTTCCCGCTTCCTCCCAGCACAGGCAGAACTTGAAGCTAAACTTCAGAGCAATCAACTTGGGAAACCAGTGAAAAGTGTAGCTGGTATGGAACTTAATACACAAAAGAAGAAGACGGGAGGAGACAAAGAGAGGGTGACACTGCCCTCCATGCAGATGAAGGATCTGGAAAGTCCAAAAGATATGGCTGCAGGGAGCCCCTTCCTACTGAGAAGGGGGGTGGTGTCACCCATGCAGGGGTGTCCATACCTCAGCAATAGAGATGGAGAAAGGAGCCCATATAACATTTGGATTTGGAACCTGTGGGGATTTGGTCCTCCTTGGGGACTCAGAGCACAGCATCCCTGGGAGGGAGCAACCCTACTGTTACAAAATCAATATCTCTGACTGCTGGAATGGCCATGAGGCAGTCCCAGGCTGGAGGAGGGGTCTTCCTGGTTCACCCAGTTGTGACTTTAAGGAATCCTCTATTTTATGGAAGGACTGTGGGCAGAAAATTGCTGGGAGTCTGGACTGTGTGGTGTCAGGAAGAGGACCTCTGTTCCCCACCTCCTGTTCATGGGAGGTGCCCTATCCAACATGTTGAATCACAAGGTCTTCCCAGTCCTGTAGTCTTCCAAGGTGAAGGAGTAAAGCCTGGGCTGGATATTTGGCTCATCCCTGCTTGTCAGATGGCAGGGAGGCAGTGTTTGGGCTTTGGAGCCCTGGAGTAGCTGGGAAGACTGTAGTGCCATATCGGCCTTTTTTTCTTTTTTTTTTTTGGGGGGGGGTGGGGTTTCCCCTTGGCAGGCCACAGAGAACTGGAGTGTTTTGGATAATTTCTTTCAGGTGGGCTTCTGTCCTGGAGTAGGTTGGGCAAGTTATAGGCTATGCAGCTGCATTATGGGAAAGCAGAACCCAAGTTTCTAGCAAGTTCGGCCCCTGTAGTCACAGGATGGACAGGAAGTGCTGCTCCCCTAGAGAACTTCTCCCAAGAATGTTTGAAACACCACTGCCCAGATCAGATAACCCCACTGAACGCATTTCTGGTGGGAAAGGAAGAGGTGCTGAGTTGGGGACACTGAAAAGTCCAGACTGGGGCAGACCCAAGTAGGTGGCCTGACCCACTGTTCTACTAGAAACCCTGCCCTGACAGCTTGCCTAAGGCAGGGTGAGGACAGCATCTGACAGAGAATCTCTCAGGAGGCCCAGGACCAGACAACAAGTGACACCTTTGGACAACTGTAAAGCAAGATCCACTGGAATTCATAAACAATTTATCCAGGGGTGATCACAGCAGGCTCCTCAATCTGTGGGGAGGATCCACACATTTGTCTTTATTAATCTTCTAAAAGCTCCTTATTTTTCCTTTGGCATTTATTTTTCCCTCTTTTCTTTAATATATCTTACTTTCTTTTTCCTTGTCTTGCTCTATTTTTTTTCATTTTTCTTACTTTAAGTGAATTTTGTTAATGATGTTACTACAGCTGTCCCAGTTTTTTGCCCTTTGCCCTCATCTGCTTGGTATTCCCCTTCCCTCCAGGAACCCCCACCCCCCATCTTAATTCATGTCCATGGATCAATCATATAAGTCCTTTGGCTTCTCCATCTCTTATTAGTAATTTCATTATTCTTGTTCCATCCTTTATTTTTATTTTTCTGTATGTATTATTTTTCTTTATTTTCCCTTCCTTCTGCCCATTCATATTATCTTTTCCATTCATTTTTTTAATTATTGAATTGTTTTTGTTGCTTGTCTTTTATTCTGCTTGTTTGTATTTTTGTCTTTTTCCTTTTCTTATTATTTTATTATTGTATTTGCTAATGTTGATATGTTTTTCTGTGCCATTCTTTTTGGTTCTTTTAGCACCTGTACAGTGGTTGTAGAAGACAGAGTTTGTGGACAGGTTGTAGATTTTCACTATACTTCTCTTTGGTGACAAGGTTGCAGCTCCCAGCAGGGACAGAAAGGGGTCAATCTGGCTGGGGCATAATCTATTCCTCTCTGTAATTACTCTCAACAAGAGGGAGAAAACTTGCACCATTGAAACACCTGGTAGAGACCATGTGATCAAAGCCCACAGCCCCTGCTTGCTCTGAGTCTGCATCATCCCAACCAATAAACACATAGAGAAAACTACTGCCCACAGGATGGGACAGTCTTAGGGGATCCAGAGAGTCCATATGAGGGGACAACGATGGAGGCCATGTCTGATCACAGGGCCACCTGCAGCAGGGACAGGTACACCTGACCTTTTAAATCTCACATTGTAAAGTCCATTTAGATCTCAGACATCTGATTACAGAGGGCACAGAACAGGGTCAGTGTGGATCCATGACAGTGGTCCTGGGCCCAACACAGACTTTAGCATCAGTTGTCTGTGACAGTGATAGGTGATTTCTCTGCTCAGGTAGGAAACTGAGACCACAGGTGTATACAGCCCTGGAGAGTAGGTCACACTAGATACAGACACCCATCATGGTTTCATTACAGCAAGGGGGTGCTACAGTCTCATGGGGTGTGTCTCACTCTGTCTTGGATTAGAGTCAGGGTAGCACTGGGGCCAATAGGGAGGGCACAGAACCAGACATCAGGCTCATTGTTACCACATGTGACATCATCAACACGAGCCAGCCCTACTCAGGATTCTGTGTTTATTTGTTTAAATGCTATCTTGACTGCACTTCATGGTCCACAAACTCCCTTACAGAGGCACAGCACTCTCTGCTGGTCTCCGACCCCAGAGATCTTTATATAGCAGGAAGACATGCAAATAGGGCCCCTCTGCTCATGAAAAGCAGCCCAGCCCAAATATTGCAGCTCTGGAACAGGAGCCAAGCCCAGAATTTCCAGGTGTTGCCTGTCCCTGCTCAGGAAAGAATACAGACCATTCACCATAGAGTTAGGGCTCAGCTGGATTTTCCTTGTTGCTATTTTAAGAGGCAATTTGTGGAGAATGGTAGACACTGAGTATATGAGTGGATATGACTGAGAGAAACAGTGGAGGGTGACAGTTTCCTGACCTGACATCTTTTTGTTTGCAGGTGTCCAGTGTGAGGCGCAGCTGGTGGAGTCTTGGAGAGGCTTGGTGCAGCCTGGGGGGTCTCTGAGACTCTCCTGTGTGGCCTCTGGATTCTCCTTCAGCAGCTATAATATGACCTGGGTCCACCAGGCTCCAGGGAAGGGGCCAGAGTGGATCTCATACATTAGTACGACTGTTACAACAACAAACACACCAGCTCTTTGAAAGGCCTATTAACCATCTCCAGCAACAATGGCAAGAACATGCTCTATATGTAAATGGACAACCAGAGAGCCGAGGATATGGCCCTGTATTACTGTACAAGTGACACAGTGTGGGCAAGTCAGTGTGAGCCCAGATACAAACCTCCCTGAAGGAGATAAGAGGACTGGGCTACAGGGGGTATCCTGGACACCATGGGACACTCAGGGCACACTGAGTGCAGGGATCAGCTTGGGAGCAGCGTCAGATGCAGTTTAAGGGCTGGTTTCCTGGCAGGTGTGGGGTTAACTCTCCATGCAGCAGTTTCCCTCTAGGAGCCTCCCCTTCTGCATGGTTCTGTGCTGACCTCTTCAGTGTATGAGTTACAGAGTCTTGTTGTCATAGAAGGAAAACACTCTCACATGCTCCAAAGTCAGAGAGACATATGCATTTATTTTCTCTTATTCTAATGCAACATCAATGAATCATCAAACCTCCTGACCCAAATCAGATGAATCCAACCAGTGGCTCTGCTGGACTCAACAAGCATCCCAGCCCCACACAACAAAGGTTCCAAGTCAGCCAGCAGCAAGGCACATGCTTGATGGACAGTGGGCACTGGAGGTGTCTGAACCCAAAGCCAGAGAATGAAACCCCTGGTTGTTATGGACACTGGCCTGGCATCATGCTCACAGCACCAAGTGTAGGTGACATGACACATGGCAAAGGGGCCCATGGCAGTGTGGTGAGGACATCCAGGCTGTTGACACATACCCCAAGGTTCATTGAACATTTATCACCTATGGACTTAAAATCTCTGGGAGGGACAGGAAAGGCCCTTCAGCAAGTTAGATGATTACAGTAAGTCCTGGTTAGCAGCCCCCAGGGTGTTTACTGAAGGAAGAACTACCAGCAATTAATATGAGGCTGTGGTTCTCAATGGGGGTCTCTAATAAACTGAGAGACTTCTGAATTTTCCCAATAAAGATGACACGTGTGAACACAGTCCTGAGTTAAGCCACTTCTCCTTCCTGTCACACTCTCACCCACACCCATTCTTTGCCTCCTTGACATTTGTGTTAATTCCCTTTTTACTTCTATTTCAATTTCAGTTGACATTCAGTATTATTTGATAGGAACTTCCAGCCTACAACAGAGTAGCCAGGCATTTTTTATACAATTTCTGAGGTGATTGCCCCATATTTGCAGTACCCACCTGTCACCACACATAATTATTACAGTAGTATTGCCTTTATTTGATGTGCTGTACTTTACATCCCTAAGTTTAATCATAACAGTCAAGGTCTGTGTGTTCCTCTGTCTGATTTATTTTATTCAGTATAATCCACTCTATGTCCATCCACATTATCCTAAATCATAAGATTTCATTTTTTTACAACTGGGTAAAAGAGACTGGAGAACTTCCAAATTAGTGGCCTGGGCAGAAAGTCCACATAGGTGTTTTTTTTTTTTTTCTTTCTGTAAAACAAAAGATTCATTTTTATGTTGGCTAATTCCTGGGTGGTATAATGATTAATGTTTTCAACTTATGTCTTGATTTGATTGCTATCAACTTCCAATGGTGTAAAAATGATGGTGGAACACCACCCACTGATAAATCTCCAGCTCGAAACTTCAAAAAACACTTTTGATAGATATGATCAATCTCAGCACCTTCTATATTCTCTGCACAAAGCTTTTTTAAGTTTTGCATTTCTTTTCCCTTATTGTATATTTTCAAATAATATAGTGTTGCATGCCTAAAGTCTTGCATTCTCTTCCATCCTCAATATTAAAATAACCACAGAATTCACCAATTTGGATGTTGTCTAAATGCATGTTCATATGAGAGCTGTCACAACACAATTCAAAAACATTGTTTCAAATGAAGTTAAGGACAACTAAGCACTACAAGAGCCGTCTTAGAGAAAAACCAAATGAACTCTTGGCCAAGACAGTAGATTAAAGACTAGGTGACTATATGAGGCTTTTTCAATAGAAAATGACACAATACAACTTGAAGTTGCTGCAGAGGGAGGAAAATCACAACATCAAGAGAAAGAACCCTGGAAGTGTTGACTCCAGGCTTGTTTGATCCCACCACCCATGTCCCTGGGAGCCTCTCCTCCCATTTCTGCACACTGATGCACACAGCATATAACTTCATGCTCAGGCGCTGCCCCTCCAGCGTGGATCAGGTGAGAGCATTCTGGAGTCTCATGTGCAGACCTGAAAACAATTGAAAGAGGGAGGAGAGGAAGCTTGTGAAATTTACTGCTGATGAACCAGGTTTGAACGCGTCTCTTCCAGGCCTGACTAGGACAATGCCAAATGTTCACAGACCTACAGATGCTGATGGTGAAAATAAGACTGGTCTGCCAGTTTCATGAAGGGCTGGAACCACCAGCCCCAGGATGAGGAGGCTATATAAATTGTTTATTTACTTGGTGATCATTGGATGGATACAAATGACGGTCTTCATATCAATTATGCTTTTGTATGCTTTCTGTTGTTTCATATTACTGACTGGCATAAAGTTTTTCCATAATGGAATTTCTATAATTGTAACATACTTAATCATCTTTAACTTCACCTTCACCCAAGCAGGTCTAGTCATGTCTGAGTTTGTACTGTTTCCCAAATTTTGAACCTGTTTTGACCACAGAGTCTAGAAACTAAAAGCAAAAACGAGTCAGCTTGGCTGTTGCACATTTGGCACAAACTCCTGAAGGATCCTGAACTGGGGGCACTGTCCACTTCTCAATAGCGTTCACACTTCTGTCTCCCAGTGATCCACACAGAAGTGCCACCTCTTCCAACACCATGTCCACATACTCCAGATCACATGCTGTTCTTAGTTCATTCCCTCATCACTTTGTAGGGTAAATGGTGTTAGACCTAACTTCTCATCTCCTGAACATCGATGTCCTGCAAGTTCAATTCTCCCTGCAGTTATGAGAGTTGAATTGTATTGGTGTGTTCATGACTATTGACTTTTAGAGGCATCTCTCATTTTCAGTTCCTCTCAGTTTCTGACAATTTACTTGCCTGGGTCTTGGACCATCTCCTGGAGCAGTTGTGTCACTAGAGAGAGCACAGGACCTGATTTAGGAAGTAATCATTTTCTTTTCATTTTATTATTTTTCTCTCCACCACAAAACATTACTTTCATTGCTTTTAGAGAGAAGAAAAGGAAGAAAGGAAGAGAAAGAGAGACAGATTGCTTGCTTCCCATTCACATCCAGACCAGGAATCATATGCACATGAACCTGGGATCAAACCTACAGCCTCTTGGTTACAGGGCAATGTTCCAACCAACTGAGACAAACTGTCCAAGGCTAGGCAGTAATCCTTAACTCTGAAACGTGCACTCTGGTACAACTCACATGTCACCGCCCAAATCCACAGGTCCCTATTTAGCAAGAGGACAGGGAAATAGGGTCCCTGAAAAGCAACCCATGCTGATTCTGCAGCTCTAGGACAGGAGCCCAACCTGTGGTTGTCAGGCGTTCCCTGCTCAGGACAGAACACAGGCCACTCACCATGGAGTTTGGGCTCAGCTGGATTTTCCTTGTTGCTACTTCAAAAGGTAATTTATGGAGAACAAGAAACACTGAGTATGTGAGTGTTTATGATATGAACAGTAGAGACATGGCAGTTTCCTGACATGACAGCTTTGTGTTTGTGGGGGTCTAGTGTGACGTGCAACTGGAGGGGTCTGGGGAAGGCTTTGTGCAGACTTGCAGGTCTCTGATGCTGTCCCGTGTTAAGTCTGGATTCACCTTTAGTATCTAGTGGTTGAGCTGGGCCCATGAGACTCCAGGGAATGGTCTGGAGGGTGCCTCAGAAATTAATGGGGATGGGAGTACCATGTACTATGCTAATGAGTGAAAGGATGATTCACCATCTCCAGAGACAGTGGCAAAACAAGTCTGTACCTACAAATGCACAACTTGAGAGCTGAGGACATGGCCGTGTATTTCTGTGCCAGACACACAGTGAGGGGAATTCAGTGTGAGCCCAGACACAAACCTCCCTGCTGGAGACAAAAGGGCTGGGCTCCAGGGGATGATGTAGACACCAGGGGGCGCTCAGGACAAAGGCTGATTGATTTGCAAATGGTTTTTCTCCATCTTAAGCTTAGACAGTAACTTATGGCAATCCACAAGCAATTACTGAAACAATAGAGATTCATATGATTCATCAGATTATGTGAATATTTTCTTAGAAGGATGTTTGCTTGATGCAGGTCCCAGGTGTGATAATGTATTGTAATGACAAGATCAACACAGACGATGAATGTGCAGTGGCTTAAATGACATGGTGCCGACATAACTGACACATGCTTGACAAATCCAACACAGTTCCGAGGTTCCGAGGAAATGGGAACTTTCTCAGTGTTCTTCTAGGTAGGATCCACCTGCAACATTCCCTAGACATCAAATGTCCCCAGACAAAATGGTCTTGTCTGTCTCTGGAGTTTTGTGAGATCTCAATACCCACCAGACTGCTGGATTTGGAGGACAGGGAGTTCACACATGGGATATCACCAGAGCTCCTCCACGAATGACCCCAGAGAAGACAAGCTTGGAAAGGGAGTCAGAGTAATGGCCAGTGGTGTCTGCATTTTCATCGGTGACACCAGCATCAGTGTGCATGACCTCCAATATCCATTCACACTCAGATATGACTTATGAGGTATCTACAACTTGGACTGAGGCAGACTGCACAATCTGAGGAAAGTCTGTGAGTCCACTTGTGGAAAATGTTGGGAATTAGAGCAGAAAGTGTGCAGTGTAGTGGTACAGGGATACACTGTACAGAGGCAATTATAAGCTGATTATTTAGCATGAAAAGTCCCCTATGGCTGAAGAACATCGAAGAATCTGGAACCTGAAATATCCATAAAGTCTTGGGCCAGAAAAATAAGCACTTCCCTAGGGACAGCTGTGGCCAGAGCAGCTCTGTATTAAAACAGGAACAATTACACTGGGCTGCGCCACCTGGTGAACATGAAGACCTGCTCCTCCTGTTCTTGATCCAGGAGCCGGTCTTCCTCGGTGGCTGACCTTGGAGAACAGGTGGCTCTGTTAGTTCCTGCTGTCACATAACTACTGGATCTTTAACATCTTCCAAGTGTTCACCAATATGCTACTTTGGTCCCAGGTAGATTTTTAGATGGATGTGCAGGCCCTTGTGTGGAAGGCCACCACACTGAGATGACGAGTAATACTTGTGAAAAAGTTAAGAATGAGTCAGCTCAGTCACCTGAATCACACACTCTTTTACCTGATGGCCATGAACAGCCCGAGTGCTTGGGAGTGAAGGATAAATGGGTATTGCCAAGTGGCCTACCATACATCAGGAAGAATTTTGTGGAAACCTAGTCACTATAGAGATGACCATAGAGACCCTGAGCAGAGATAAATCAGTAGGGAGATAAGTGACACATGGAGTAGGGCCTATCACATCCCATTGGAAGAAACTTCCAGGTGACAGGATCCAGCAAGGATACTTCCTGTTGCCCCTGTTGAAGTGAGTGACCACCTGAGTCCCTGAAATGAAATACATGGAGGAGCTTACACAGAGTATTGATGGGTTCAAGGTCCATATATTCCTCTTGCACCCATGGAGGTACCAAGTGCCAACCACAGAGACAGCGACTGAGCATGGAATTAATTACCTGAGGTAATGGCCCACACGGCTCACAGTGGATGGGTCAGACCACGTCCCATATCCCATGGAGGCTCTGAATGGACCCTGACAGGGATGGGCCCTTGTTCTGCTTTGTACTTCACAGACCCTGTGGCAGGTGCCACTTCTCAAGAGCTGTGAAAAGAATTGAATGCATACATGGCACTGCCCTGCATCCCTTCCTGTCTAGAGACACACTTCGCTTTCCATAGCATCTAACAATGAGCAAAAAGGCACCACCTCAGATGTACTCACAGTGTTCCATACAATCTTCATAGTCCTGGTTTGACAGGAATGGAAATGAGCTATCAAAACATGTGTTTCATGCACCTGAAGAGATAAAGGTGTGAGGGCTAGTGTACAGGAATCATTGGTGTGTGCTCACACTCACCATGAGGTGCCCAAGAACATTTCCATTGCACAAACTCTGCCAGTTCCCTGGGGGTTGGGGAAGGAGACATGGGCTAGTGTGCAAGTAGGGCCATACCAGTTCCCCCACATAATCTCACCCTCTCTTTCCCTACAGGGTGCAGTGGCCCTGGTCCTGCAGGAGTCAGAAACAAGTTTCCCTAAGCAAGCAATGCTCAGTGACCTATGTATTTCAGCCTTTATGTCAGAATTTCTATGAACCCAGTGGGGTGGACTTGCCTTCACTCTGTTGGGTACAGTCGAAGAGACACACAGTAGTCCAGAGATTATTTTAAAATATTTTTGTTTGGGAACAAGAATAAAATAAACTGTTGTTATTTACAGGTTAGAAAAATAAAAATGGATAGACATCCTCCTTATTGAACTGAAATATTTGCTGTTTATTTACATGTTTCAGAATCATCCACATATTACCCAGTGAACATGACCTTTGCCCTCTTCTTCTCACACAAACCACATTTCCTTCTTCTTTTGGCTTCCTCAAGTCCTTGTGTAACAAGGGCAAAGATGGTCCTGCCCTCATTCAAGGTTGTGGCATTGACTGCGGGCTGCTCCTGAGACAGGAACTGAGAACCAGGTCACCCTCATCCTGCATTGTGCTGTGCTGCCTTCCACTACACAGAGCCTCAGCTAGTGGGCATTCTGGCCCAACACTGGGGATCTCTGTAGATGATGGGAAGGTGCAGGATGAGTGTAAGGCACAGGCCAATGAGATGTGCTTCATTTCACTCCCTGATCCACAGTGTCTGTGACACCTGAGGTCTGTGACTTGGCTTGTGTTTCCAATGATAAGAGAAGACAGAAAGGACTCTCTTAAACCTGGGTGTGTGTGCCTGGGACTTACAGTGATGACCCAGGAAAGCTACAGATTCTGTGCACCAGAATCTGGTGTAAGTCCTTTTGAAGAACCCCCAGAAATCCACCTCATCGCACACTTTCGTACTTTCAGATATCATTGAGGACTTTGTACAAGTTGGAGAAGACATGTCAGCACACACAAAGAACAAGACTGAATGGCCTTGGTGGAGGGATGGCACAGACCAAGGGGACAGGGAATGTGAGACCTCAGTGGACACCAGTGTGACCTGGGACTGACCCAGAGAGCAGAGACTGTGTAAAGCAATATGTTGGTTTCCTCCAAGATTTTAATTAGTTTCAGATTTGAAATATTAATTTAATAAAATTAACAGAAATTTAAAAATGTAGGGATGTAATTAAAATACGTAATTAACCACCCTGTTTGGCGTAGCTCAGTGGATTGAGCACGGGCTGCAAACCAAAGTGTCACAGGTTCGATTCCCAGCCAGGGTACATGTCTGGGTTGCAGGCCATAATCCCCAGCAACCGCACATTGATGTTTCTCTCTCTCTCTCTCTATCTCCCTCCCTTCCCCCTCTAAAAATAAATAAATAAATCTTAAAAAAAGATGTAAAGAGGAATAAATACTCAGTAAAGAAAAACATAATTCAAAAAATATGTAGTTTACAAACTAATTGAAACAGCAGATTTAACCATCATTTACTACCCATTATTATTACGACTGCCAGAATTATAAAACTTTCAACATCAAAACTCAGCATCTCTGAGTCTCCCCACAATGTGGAGGCGGTTACTCAGGCAAAAGGAACATCATAATTATGTAAAGCAAAAGGCATGGGGATTCTTTAAGGACTGTGATTTATAGCAGGTGATATTTACAATGATTCTGATGCCATATGTTGTCTTATAGTCCTGCCCTGCTAGGTGAGGAATAGGGTCTGAGAAAAGTGTCATTGGGAAATTTATCCTCTGCAAATGTCACAGTGTAATCACACAGGCCTGGAGGGATCAGTGACAGTGACACAGTGATCACATGGGCTGTGGTTTTATGCGACTGGCAGTACAGTGGGCTGGTTTTCATGGCCATCAGTGCGCGAATGTGTGGCCTACCTGAGGTGTTTTGACATCGCATAACCAACTAAGTCTCCAGGCATTAGGGATATTTGAGCCCCTTTAGGGTCTTATGGGACAACCTTCCAATACATGGTCTGTTGTTGACCACAAAGCCGTATATGTGCGTGACTATACAGGACACTGTGGTTGTAGAATTTTCCAGTGGCAGATATGTTTAACACAATGCTTCTGAAGTAAATCATTTCTAGATCAAATGTTCATCACTTGTGATAGGGACTTGAAAGATCCCTGAAATAGGAATAGTGGTGACTGGCCCATCTCGTCTGGCATTTATCTTTGTGATCATAGAAATTGGCACCCTGTGGAGCCTCACTCTGAAAGGACACCTGCCTGGTCTCTGTGGAGCACCTGTCAGACAGTGAGTTTCTCCTCTGCACGTTACACTCACCATTGTGAACCAACACTGAGACTCCTTTGTCCTTTATCAGGGCCATGATGTTCTTCATCAAAATATTAGGGAAACACATGACACAGTTTCTGTGAGAGTGAGCTGTCAGGTGAATGTTGAGATGAAATATTGAGGTGAGATACTGATGAATTAAATGTAGTTAAATTGAAATCCTTTACATCACCAACATAATGTTAAGGGAATGAAAAGACCATCACAGACTGCACAACATGTTTTCAAATGCTATATCTGAAAAATGTTGCATCTTAAGTATATAGGACTTTCTACATATTTTGGGAGGCCAGAGCCCTCTGATCAGATGCCCACTGCTCCCAAGAGGCTGTATTGAAGAGGGTGCCTTTGAGCATCACAGTGACCTTCCCTCTGAGCAAAGCTATGGACAGACCCTCTTCACTCTGCTGCCTCTGACCACAATGAACCCTTAGTACCAGAATCTGAGAATGCGGGTCAGCCATGACTCTGCCCACATCTTCTCTTCAATAATTGGATGAGTCTGCATCAAAGACAGGTGTAGTGTCTGCTTTCTATTTTATCTTCTGCATAAAAAGTGTGCTTCTGTCTGATGGAATCTGTGAGGGGTCTCTGCATTAGGCCACAGTGCCTTATGGGAGAGTAGCTCAGAGAGACTTCTGCTCACATAGAGGACTCACACAGTGAGGGTCCTGGGAGTCCACCCTGCCCACACTTTCTAGTTACTCATATAATCGTGGCCGTAGGTGTTTGACTTAAAGAAAACAAGGACTTGGTACACACTCTCCTATATGTTGGGATCATATTTATGATTTACTTGAAGGCAATGTGTTACTAAATACAAAAGAGTGATTATATCATCTGCCCAGTCATGGATTTTTTTTTTCAAATTTGTCTTTTTGAAAGCATATGGACATAAAGCTAATCAATTTTATTATCTACATGAAAACCAATGGCATTCCGTATTTCCTGTAACACACAGAAATGTGGGGCCATCCTTCAAGGTGTTTGCAATGTGCCTCACAATGAAAGTGTCCACTCAGTCCAGGTCTCAAGGCATGCAGTCAGGAGAAGAGACACCCACGGGGGATGCTGTCCTGCTCCCTACCCACTCATGAGAACACAACACTCACATGTAAATTTCTCTCCCAGCTCCAGGGTACATCCTCTCTGGGCTGTGGGGTCTCACTGCTTTCTCCCTGCATGGGGCTGAGGTCACTGGGAAAGACAGGTCTGTACTCTAGGAGATGAGACAGGTAGGTCTCCTGCTGTGCATGATGAAAACCCCCATGGTGAGTGTCTCATATGTCAGACATGAGTCTATGGGATGGTGGTTACTGCACATGACTGACAGGGAATGTTACTCCTTGTGCCCAGGTGTCCTGTCCGATCTGCAGCTGCAGAAGCCAGACCCAGGACTAGTGAAGCCCTTGGAGACACTCTTTCTTACCTGAACTCTCTCCGAATTCTCTTTAATGAGCTACAGTGAGCACTGGAACTTCCAGGCTCCAGGCAAGGGGTTGGAGTGGGTCCATGCTATGTGGAGTGGCGGGAGTGCAGACTCCAACCCAATGCTGAAATCCAGGCTCATCATCACCAGGGACACATATGAGAGCCACGTTTATTTAACACTGAACGGTTAAGTGCCAGAGACACAGTCATATGATACTGTGTGAGGCATATAGAAAGGAGAAGGTGGTGTGATCCCAGACTCAAACCTCCCTGCAGGAGACTGGAGGGCTGGGTTGCAGGGAGAACTGGGGACACCAGGGGGCGCTCTGGATACAGGGGGTGATCAGGTCCCACCAACAATGGAATATCCCCTGGGTAGATGTGGACCTGATAGAGAAGGAAGGAGCTTCCTATTGGGAGCAGAGATTTCCTTTCAGAGCCCTCAACTCCACCAAGTGGCATCTCTTCCCACTTGTTTGTGAATCTAATTTCTTGAATTCTCACTGCAGAAAAGATGTGAGGAGGCAACACTGTTCATTTGCAGATGAGATGTCAGCAGTGACTGGAGGCCTCTTTCTCTCCAAGTCCATCTGTGCTTGTTAGTCTTTCACGATAATGTGAATTACAGATACTTATGAAAGTAAATATATACTTAAAATGTATGTCAGCAATCCGCTAGGATTGTTTGTTCCAAAAGAACAAATCGTTTGTTCATACAAAAATATATTCAAATATTTATAGCTTCTTCATTTTGTTAGAAACTACAAAAAAACCCAAAGGCCTTCTATTAAGATAAAAAACTTTTAAATTGTATATATTTACTTATTTTTGGAGAGGAAGGGAGGGAGGAAAAGAGGGATAGAAGCATTAATGTGGGGTTGTCTTTAGCATTCCCCCTAGTGGGAACCTAGGTAGCAACCCAGGCCTGTGCCCTGACAGGAAATGGAACAGGTGACCCTTTGGTTCACAGACCGGCACTCAACCCACTGAGCCACACCAGCCAGGGCCCTTCTATTCTTAAAGTAAGCAAGCTAGGGAGCATCCAAGAATGGAATTCTACTCAGCAGTGAAAAAAATGATCAGCTGATACAGACATCCATGCTTGTGGGTCTCAGCAATTGCTCAGGACAGAAGGACCCAGGCTCAGAGACTACAGAGGGGCATGTCCTGGTGTTCACATGACCACCTAAGGATAGCAAGCCCTTGGCTGAGCTTTCTTCCCTTTTCTCTCATTCCCAAGTGGGGATGTGCACTCTGTGCAGACTGACCGTTCCCTCATTCTCATCAGGGCCCTGAAGGATGGATGGCTGCACATACCTCCAGTCTACCGTGAATGCACTGCATCCATGACCAGGTCTGATACTGTCCTGACAGTGGCTGTTTCCTCATAGAATCTCCATCTTTGAGTCTCTCCCACAGGCAAAGAACTCCAGAGTAGCTGACACTTCACTGACCCCAGGTCTCCTACAAGTACTTTTCACCACATTCAAGCCACAAGCTGCTCCACATGATCATGGAAGTAAAATCTAATTTACATTCATAGTATAAATGGAATCATGCATCCTTTGAATTTCCACTATGGCTTTATTCCACACAGGGTGATGTCACCAAGTTTCAACTATGCCATGGCTCATGGCAGGTTACCTACGTTTTAAGAATGAGTAGTACCCTGCCATGAGTGCATAGCACATGTGTATCTATTCACACTGTGATGGACACCGAGATGGTTTTTACTCTTTGACTATAGTGAATAATGCTGCATTGAAGAGGGGAATGCACATGTCATTAGAAGTTCCCAGTTTTTAATATTTGAACAAACTTCTAGAAGCTTCCTGATTCAAACATGCTGGATTTCATTTTCTTTTTTGGAGACAACAACTTGCTCTTTCCTATGTGGCAGCACAATTTGGTTTTTCCATCCATAGTGTGCAAGGGCTCCCTTTCCTCACATGCTCACCAACACCATCTTTTTTTGTGTCTGTTTTCTGTCCTTTTACAAAATCTCGCTGCCAGGCATGAGGTGATTGCCAGCTGGTGATTTGATCTGGAATTCCTGGTGACTGGGGTCTGCAGTGAGCCTGCTGATTGATTGTTTTCTTAATTTCTGGGTCTACATTGTGGACATTGTTTCCATGTGATTCCTTCTTTTAGTTTCCATCACTCACCTACAGTTACCTTTATGACCATGAAGTCTGCCTATCTTTATGATTAAACTTCTAACAAGTTATTAGACTTTTAAAATCATTGTTTGACAGCCCCAATACATGAATCTCACAGGAATATCATTCCAAAGTATATCCCTTAAGACTCTGGTCTTGCTGTTTGTTATTCCTGTAGTTTCTGGTTCACCCAGACCTGCAAGAAAGGATGGTAGCTACAGGTGCTCTGCTGTGTAGTGTCATATGTCATGTCTTCATGCTCACAATTATTTAACTCACCTTGGACATGACTTCCCTCTTTCTCCCACTAGACCTTCACTGTGGACATCTCTGTCAATTAACAAGGGGCACCTTGGAGGCTTTGGTTTCCATGGAGGCAATTGTGGAGGTTGGTTTCTGCCATGGGATCTGCAGAATGCAATTTTTCCAGTGACTCTTTGATCATGTTTCCTCCTTGGTGTGGGGTCATCACCTTCTGTCCTCTCTGAAGACCATCCCTCTGTTCTTTCTTGTCCAGCTGCATCCCACCTTTATCATGGCAGAAAGTTTGTGGGTGTGATGGTGGGGATAGGCTCACATCATTCTCCGACCTCTGACTGAGCCTTATTCTTACATAGAGATGTGTCCAAGCATGGGCTGTGTCCTTGCAGCTTGTCCTGTCCCTGGGGGTCTCCAAGATTTTCCTGTTAGTTTTACATTAACAAAATTTATACAAACTGTATGTTACAGGCTCAATAAAAAACACCGAAATGCATAGGTCTTAATAGAAGAAATCTAAAGTCACATGACACATGCTGCATCAGTGTAAGGCAGATTCTCCATCTAAAGGTATGATTATCAATACCTTTAGAAACATTGTCAATCTGCAGATGGACACTTCTCAGTATTACTGTGTGAGAGGCTCAGAGAAATAAAGTCAGTGTGAGCCCAGACACACACACCTCACTGTGCAAACCAAAAGGGCTGAACTGCAGGGTGCCTTCAGGAGTCTAGATGGCAAAGTGACAAACAACCCAATCAGTGTAACAAAGACATTGACCAGCCAGGACCACTTGTCTGGGTCCCCTGTTCCTGCCTCTGAACATGATTGTATTCCTGGGGATGACTGCCCAGCTTTCCCACTGTCCTGCCCTTGGCGTTCTTTGCTCTGACCTCTGAAAATGGGGACCTGTGGTCTGTAGGTAGGTGTGGCCTCCTCACATATCAGTTGTGTTGGCTACACCGACTACTCAAGGCTCAGACTCTTCCCAGGATGTACCAGCACACTTCTCACTGTGGCCTCTGTACTTTCCAGGTACTGGGAAGACAGAAACCCACAAGACCTGACACTATACACTCTTCACTCCGATCACATATGCTTCTGTTGTGTTGTCAATGCAGGTCATTCACAAGGTTTAGGTCAGTGTAGGGGTCCTGATGGTGGATTAGAAACAGGGGAGAAGAGAGCCCTGGAGTTCATCCTGTGTACATCATCACTGTGTGTGTGTGTTTGCATGAGTGAATTACTGATCAGCTGATGTGCATTGATATTAGGGCCTCAAGAAGAGGAACCTGAAGATATGGGAGGCCCCCTAACCCCCAAGGATTTCTGGGCTCCCTGGTATTGGCTTAGTCAGTGCATCTGGTGGCTTCAGTGAAGGTGCTCTCTGATGGCTTCATAGGCCCCAGGTTTCATGGCTCCCCGTTGGGTCACTGGTGTTTAGTAAGTTGAGTTCTCTGTGCCCAGGGATGTAAGAGCACAAAGTGTCCCTGAGGGAGCATCCTGAACTCAGGGTTCTGAATTCAATTCTAGACAAGTGATGCAGAGATGTCCATTCACTTTAGACCAGAAAGGACCCACCTCTTCAGGGCCTGACATTGGCATTGGAGGTTGTACAGGACCCACGAGCTCAGGACTGCTGCCCAAGAACAAGTGCAGAGGGAGCTGGGGAGAGAAAGACCATGAGGCCCTGGGTCTTTCTCTTTTCATGATACCATCTAACACAAGAGTTAGACATGAGTTGACTGTAAATATCCTATTTTATCAGAGAATTTACCAAATTCGATAAGACATGGGAGCCGGACTAAAGGGTTATTTCTACAGCTTATTTATACTTGAATTGTAAGGAGCTGGGAGAAAGGATGGTTGTATTAACTAACTTGGTTCAGCTTTTGTAGACACACTGATCAAGGAATAAGACGTTCAGGTTTTAAGTTAAGAACCCATCCAGATTTTCTCCCTGTCACTTAAATGTGGGCTCACAATTAGGAGCACACTGTGGTGGCCTGTTATTTAGTGTGAGGAGTTATGTCAGCACAGAACTCAGGGGCCCAGCTGGGGACACATATCCTGCAACACTGATTAGACATCCAGCCTCAGACTCCCATGATCCTTCTGCCCTCCTCCTTCTGTCAGGTGGGGTCAAGTCTTCAGCTATGAAAATGTATGCCTCATGAATATGCAAATTAGAAGAGGTAGACTATGGTAAATATGAGTCTCTCTGGACCCTGTGAGCATCGCCCACAGCCACACTGCCCCATATACAAATCCTAGAGAGCACAGCCCATCACCATGGACTGGAGCTGGAGAGCCCTCTTTCTGGTGGCAGTGGCTACAGGTAAGGGGTTCCCCAGACTCTAGGTTCAGAAGGGGGCAGAAAGAGTGAAAGGGGATTTCTAACCACTTTTGTCTCCTATCCACAGGTGTCCACTCTGATGTACAGCTGGTGCAGTCTGGGTCTGAGGTGAGGAAGCCTGGGGCCTCAGTGAAGATCTCCTGTAAGGCTTCTGGGTACACCTTCACAGGTTACTATATACACTGGGTTCGACAGGCCCAAGGACAAGGGCTTGAGTGGATGGGAAGGATTGATCCTGAAGATAGTAAAACAAAGTATGCACAGAAGTTCCAGGGCAGAGTCACCATAACTGCAGATACGTCCACCAGCACAGCCTACATGGAGCTGAGCCGTCTGAGAACCGAGGACACGGCTGTGTATTACTGTGCAAGAGGCACTGTTAGGGAGAGTCAGAGTGAGCCCAGACACAAACCTGCCTGCAGGAAACAGAAGGGTTTGGCTTCAGGGGGCACTCAGGTTCCACAGACCACAGAGGACAGACCCAGGGGCAGGTGTGGGCCTGAGCAGGAAGGAAGGGGATTCCTCTTGGGAGCAGGGATTTCCTCTCAGAGCTCTCAGCTATATCCAGGGACAGTTCTTTCTTCCTCGCTGCAAATCTAGTTTCTCAGATTTTCAGTGCAGACAATAAAAAGGGATGTAACACAGTCCATTTGCAGGAAACACATCAGCAGGGACTGAGGACCTCTCCTTCACCAAGTTCTTCTGTGACCTGCTATCAGTTTCTTGACCAAAAATGAATCAGTTTCTTAGGATATTAAATATATACTTTACATGCATCTCATCAGTCTGCCCAGGGTGTTTGCTGCATAACAACAAACTCTATGTTCCTACAAAGTATACGCAAATATTAAAGTCTCTTTGAGTTAGAAGTTACAAACATCCCAAATGCCATTCTTATTTTATAATGAGCAAACTGGGGCCCTGGCTGGTGTGTCTCAGTGGATTGAGCCCCAGACTGAAAACTGAAAGGTCACTGAGTTTGATTCTCAGTCAGGGCATATGATTGGATTACGGGCCAGGGCATCAATTGGGGACACAGAAAAAGCAACTGACTGGTGCAGCTGAGCAGCCTGAGAGCCAAAGGCATGTCCGTGTATCACTGTGCTGCATACACAGTCAGAGAGAGTCGGAGTGGGCCCAGAGTGGGCCATGCTCTCTCACACGATGTTTCTGTCCCTCGCTTTCTCACACCCTTCTCCTTTCTCTAAAATAAATAAAATTTAAAAACTAAAATAAACCAACTGCGGAACATTCACAAATGGAATTCTACTCAGCAATGAAAATAACATCAGCTGATACAGACAGGGACACAGGTGGTCTCAGTGATCACTCAGAGGGGAAGAAGCTGGGCTCAGAGACTGCAAAGGTTCATGCCCTGGTGTTCACAAGGCAACTCCAGGATGACAGTGATTGGCTGGGCTTTCGGTTCCTTTCTCTCTTTCCCAGGTGGGAAGCTGTGCTCTTTGTAGACTGACAGTTCCCTCATTGTTAGCAGGACCTGGAGGAATGGACAGCACCACACATGGAAGCAAATACCTCCAGGCTCCTGTGAATACACAATGTCCATGAGCAGGACGGATATGCTCCTTATAGCAGTGGGCTCTTCCAGCTACCTTCATTCTCGGATCTCTACCACCAGCACAGGACTGCAGCTGACACTCCACTGATACCCCATCTCCTACAGGCACCTTTCACCACACCCAGGCTTGGAGTGCATTCACATGCTTCTGGAATAAAATTAATTTAAATTAGTAGTATAAGTGGACTCATGCAATATTTGCGTTCCCATTGCAGCTTTATTTCGCAGACATAGCATCACCTACTTTAAACTACATTGTGATTTGTGGCAGGATTTCCTCTGCTTTAAGCTTGACTATGTGAATATCATCCTTTCACCCCCTGATGGACACTGAGGTGGGTTTATGTATTGACTGCATTGAATCATGCTGCAATGAACAAGACAGTGCAAATACCTCTTCCAAGTCCTGGTGTTTATTATTGAATGGACACCTAGAAGCTGCATGACTCAATCATGCAGGATTTTCAAATTTTGAGGGGAGGTGGAACCTACATCCTGTTTTCCATGTGGCAGCACAATTTAATTCTACCACCCAGAGTGTGCAAGGGATCCCTTTCCCCACATGCTCACAAACACTTGATTTGTTTCACTTTCATTTTCTGCCCATTCACAATAACTTTCTTTCCAGGGTTGAGGTGATTTCCTCCTGGGGCTTTGATCTGGAGTTCCTGAGGACTAAGGATCTGCTTGTGAACCTGTGGATAGATTTATTCATTTATGAGTCAGTGTTGTTGCCATCATCTTTAGTTGATTCTTTTTTGGTTTCTGTTACCTACCCTCAGTTACCGTTATGATTCTGAGGTGTGCCCATAATTTTCTATTAGGCTCTAACAAGCAATCAGGGTTGTTTTAAATTCATTGTTGGACAATCTCAATACCTGAGTACCATGGGAATGCCATTAGGAAGTATATCCATTAGGACCTGGTCTTGCTCTTTGTTATTCCCATACTTTCTAGTACAACCAGAGCTGCCAGAAAGGGCAGTAGCCACAAGTGTTCTTTTGTGCTGTTTTGTGGTCATTACTTTGCACTTACAATTAACTCAACTGGAACAGGAGCTCCTTCATCTTCCCACTAGACCTTCACTGTGGACATCTCTCTGAATCAGTCAGGGCTGCTTCCGGGGACTCTGGTTGTCATGAAGATCTTTGTAGAAGTTTATTTCTGACCATTAGCTCTAGAGATTTCAATTGACCCAGGGACTTCTTGATTGTTCTCCCTCCTTGCATTGGCAGCATATTCTGAACTCCCCACAGAGCATTTCTCTGCTCCTGCTGGTCCAGATTCATCTCACCTCCATGATGACAGTAAAGTTATGAGTGTGGAGGTGGGGTTGGGTCAGCATCATTCTCAGACCTGGGAATGAGCCTTATTTTTACATACGGATGGGCCCAGGTCTGGGTTGTGTCCTTGCAGCTTTTCCTGCATCCCAGTGCCTCTGAGATTCTTCTCTAAATGTTATAGATTTACATTAACTGACTTTATACTGACTCCACATTGCAGACTCAACAGAATAAGGCTAGAGTGAGTAGGTCTTATTAGAAAGAATTTAAAATCAGGTCGCACATTATGTTGCATCTGTGAAAGGCAGATGCTCCATCTAAAGGAATGATTCACAGCATTGTCAATGTGCAGAGAGACACCGCCCTGTATTACATTGTGAAAGACTTAGAGATTATTATAAAGAGGGTGCAGTCTCCGATGAACCCCTTTCTGTGCAAAGAAAAAAGAGCTGAACTCCATGGGCTGGTTAGGACTCTGAGGGAGGAAGTTAAAAGCAACCCGGTTACTGTACCGCAGGGACTCTGACCATCCAGGGACAAGTTCCTGTGCTCCCTTTTCTTTAAACAACCCTTGTGTCTGCTACAAGGGAAATCCCCATCCAGTGTTCTCCATGGTCTTTCCTTAATGTCTCCTGGCTGAGCTCTCTCCAAATGGGGACCTGTGGCTGTGGATCAGTGAGATCTTTCCCAAATGTTGGGTTAGAGTTGGCTACAGTAACTGGACAAGGGTCTCTGGGTCTGACCCTCCCAAGGACAAAACAGAGCTCTTCACACTGAGAACTCTGCAGGTTCCAGGTGCTGGGAGAACAGGAAACAACAAGGGCGAGTGCTCTCCACTGTTCACATCAATCATGTTTCCTTTTGGTGTGTTGTCAAAGCAGGTCACTCACCAGGTTCAGCTGAATATGGGGGTCTGTACATATGCTAGGAAGTGCAGAGAAGGGAGATTTGAGGTTTAGTACTATAAACATTACTACACTATGCTTGTGATTTATTGAGGAGGACATGGGAAGTGTGATTCCTTCCAAATGCAGGGATACTCAGATGGGACCTGAAAGCACAGAAACCTGAGGACTTCAGAAGCCCCCAAAGCTCCTGAGAGCTTCGGGAGTTTTTGGAGTTGGGTGAGCCAATGCATATGAAAGCTCCAAGGAAGCAGCTCCCTGGTGGCTTCAAAGAGACCTTCCTATGTGGTTCCCTGAAGAGTTGTTGGAGTTTAGACACACCAGTTCTTCATCCAGAGATGTCAAAGCACAAGGTATCCATGAGGGAGCATTCTTAAGTCAGGTTTCTGCCTTAACTTCTGGACTACAGATAATGAGGTGCCCATGCCCTTTGAACCCAGATGGGACCCTCTCCTGCAGGGCACAGGCTGCGCAGCAGTGGGCAAGAGGGACCTATGGCCTCAGAGCTTCTGCCTTAGGAACAGGTGCAGAGGAAGCTGGGGGGATTTCCTGTAAGGCCTGTGTCCTCCTATTTTCATGAAAACTACTATAATAAGAGTTGAACCTGAGGTGCCTGTAAACAGCCTGTGGTATCATAGAATTTGCCACCTGATGTACATGGGATCCACAGTCAATGGGGCTATTTCTATGGTTTCTTTATATCTCAACAGTAAGGAGCTGGGGACAGGGGTGGTTAGTAACTCACTAGGTGCAACATTTAGGTTACACACTGATCTAGGAATAAGACATTTAGCATTAAAGTCCAGAACTCGTCCAGGTTGTCTCCATGTCCCTCAAATGTGGATTCACAATGAGGACCGTGTCCTGTGGAGACTTGTTACTTGGTGGGAAGAGCAATATCTGCACAGAGTTCAGGGACCTGACAGAGGAAATATATTCTTCAAAACTAATTGATATTTGGACTGTGTGTTTTCCAATGAACATGGCCCTGTGTCTTCTACCTTCTCTCAGGTGGGGTCAACTCTTCAGCTATGTAACACTTTTCCTCAGGAATATGAAAATAAAAGAGGTAGACTAAGTTACATGTGGATCTTTGTGTGTCCTGGGAACACCATCCGCAGCAGTGCCCTCCCCTGCAGAGGTTCTGAAGGCATAGCCTCTCACCATGAACTGGAGCTGGCTACCATTCTTCCTGGTGGCACTGGATACAGATAAGGGGATTATTAATGCATGGGTTGAGGAGGGAACCATGGGAAGTCAGTGGGAAATTTAAACCACTCCTCTGTCCTCTCCACAGCTGTCCATGCCCAGGTGCAGCTGCTACAGCCTCGGTTTGAGGTGAGGAAGCCTGGGGCTGCAGTGAAGTTCTTCTCCTTTGCAAGTCTTCTGGATACACCTTCATAAGCCACTGACTGCACCAGGACAAGAGATTCAGTACATGGTTTAAACTGACACTGATAATAGTGAAATCAAGGTCACACAGAAGTTCGATGGCAGACTGACCATGACCACAGACATGTCTTCAAGCACAGCCTACATGGAGCTGAGCAGTCTGAGAGCCAAGGACATGACCCTTTATTACTAAGCAAGAGACACAGTGTGATGACTCACATCCTGAATGTGTCCCTGACTCTAAGAAGTGGGGAATATGGGCTGAGCTAAAGAGCTGACAAAGTGATGGGCCTCATGACTTCCTCACACACAGTTAGGGTTTGAGACCAGGACTGATGCTGTCATAGGCACATCAGAAATTCAGGGAAAGTTTTCAGGGGTTCAGATGCACTCCAAGGAAGAGGCATGGTAATTGCACCTGAAAATACCCATGTTGTTTGTTCTGATTGTGCAGGAGGCACATTGAGAGCCTCCTCATCCTCTGAATGCAGCAGTTCATCAAAGTTTCAACTGGGAATCATTGATCAGGTTCATCTTTGAGGATTTGAACTGCAGTGTCTCCTAGTAAGTTCAAAGGCCTAAGTTCCCTTATTTCTGAACAGTACAAATGTTCTTGGGGAAAAGCAAGTACAGGAAAGTCAAAGAGTAATATCTATGTTCTTGTCTCTGGTCAAGCATTACACAGATGATACTGTAGCAGCAAAGCTGAAGGTTGATAGATGTTCCAGGTTCCAGCACAGCCTATGGCATCATAGTGTTTTTTTTCTGTCCTCCATCAGAGAGAGATCCTGAGAAGGCTACTCATCTCAGACCACAATTTTGTGAGTGTCCCTGTTTCTGGTGCTGTACTGATTTCATCACACTGCAGGGAGAAGTGTGGAAACAATGTTTACAATGGAAGTCCCACATCTAACCTGCACAATATCCCTATGACAACTGAACCAATCACACACCTGGCACTGCCATCTACACACATTTTTTCTTGGGAAGTCTGGAGGTCAAAGTGAATGTGTCAGCTGAAACAAGTTTCAATCACCATCTATGGCATTTCATCCCCATGTGTGGAGTTCTTATTTCCACTTTGCACATTGATACATTCAGTGCATCTGGTTCAAGTTCACTAGATGCACACCAAATATGACTTTAGTGACAGACTCCAGTGGCCACATGCAGATGTGAACAGTGGCAGTGAGAGACAAGCGAGATTTTTTTTTTTTTTTGGAAATTAACCATCGAAGAACCACTGGGCCCACCTTACTCCTCTCCAGCACCCTGATTAGAGCTACATCACATGTCCATGTACACACAGATCCTGATGGAGAGCATCAGCCTTGACCGCCACTGAGAAAGGTTTAATATAGTTATATCCAACAGCTCCAGTAATGGGAGATTATTTAATGATTTATCCATCCTGTAATCAGTGGATAAAGAAAAAGTATGTTCTTCATATCAGTTAGGAATTTACTTGTATGTGTAACTTCCTGTTAGTGGTTTGCATCAAGTTTTCCACAATGAAATTCCTAATACTTAAAACTAGGTACTTTTCAAATTCTACTTATATCATCAACAGAGTGGATCTGGTAATCGCTGAGTTTCTTCTTTGTCCCAAGTGTTTGAACCTGGTTTTACCACCGAGAAAAAAGAATGAGGCAGTAAGGCTGTTGCACACTCACCACCAAAGGCCACTGAGTGAACGTGACCTGGTAGCTCTGTCTGCTTCTCTGTAGAGTTCACGCTTCTGCCTCCCAATGATCCCCACAGATGTTCCACCTCCTCCAACACTGGGTTTACGAACTCTAGGTACACACTCTGTACTCTGTTCACACTCTGATTGTTTTGTAGGAGAAACAGTTCATATGGAAAATCCCATCTTCTGAACTTGAATCTTTAGCACTTTTTGTTCTCCCTCTGCATGTGAGGGTTGGATGTTTGATGAGTTCATTACTGGTGAGTTTCAAAGGTAACTCTCATTTTAAATCCCTCTACTTTACAAAATTTTACTTTCCTAGCTTATGTACTCATCTCCTGGAGCTGTTGGGGCAGTGGAGGCATTATAAGTTCAAATATGGGGAGTAATGCCTAACAGATATGACCCTTGGAGAAGGGACATTCTGGGTCCATGTCTTTCATGTCATTATCCAGCCCAAGAGCCCCCTATATAGTAGGAGGACATGCAAATAGGGCCCCTCTGTTCATGAAAAGCAGCCCAGCCCTGACCCTGCAGCTCTGGGACAGGATATGACCAGATGATTTTCAGGTGTTCCCCGGCCCTGCTCAGGAAAGAATGCAGACTACTCATCATGGAGTTTGGGCTCAGCTGGGTTTTACTTATTGCAATTTTAAAAGGTAATTTGTGGTAAATGAGAGACACTGAGTAGGATTGTGGATATAACTGATAGAAATTGGGGATGGGTGACGGTTTCCTAATCTGGCATCTTTGTGTTTGCAGGTGTCCAGAGTGAGGTGCAGCTGGTGAAGTCTGGTGGAGGCTTGGTGAAGCCTGGGGGGTCCCTGAGACTCTCCTATGCAGCCTCTGGATTCACTGTCAGTAGCTATGATATGAACTGGGTCCGCCAGGTTCCAGGGAAGGGCCTGGAGTGGGTCTCATACATTAGTAGTGGTGGTACAACATACTATGCCAGCTCTGTGAAGGGCTGACTGACCATTTCCAGAGACAACACGAGGAACAAGCTCTACCTGCAAATGAACAGACTGAGTGCCAAAGACACATCCCCATATTGCTGTGCAAGTGACACATTTAAGGGAAGTCAGGGTGATCCCAGACACAAACCTCCCTAAAGGAAACAAGAGGGCTAGGGTGTAAGGGACACTCAGGACACCAGGGGACACTCAGGTCACACTGAGTTCAGGGATAAGCTTAGGAGCCTCTGCAGATACAGTTTAAGGGCTTGTTTCCTAGCAGGTGTGGGGTTAACTCTCCACACAGAGTTTTTCCTCTGGAATCCACCCTCCCTTCATAATGCTGTGCTGATCTCCTATGTATCTGAATTGCATAGGCTTGCTGTTACCAGAGGAAAACATTATCACATGCTCCAAAGTCAGTCTCATGCATTTGCTTACTCCTCTCATAGTGAATGATCAGTGAAACATGAAACCTTCTGACCTACATCAATTGATTCAAACCAGAGGGTCTGCAGAACCCAAGAGTGCCGCAGCCCCAACTAGCTCACAGTCCAAGCCAACCAGCAGCACGATACATACATGAAGCACAGAAGGCCCCAGAGGTGTATGAGCCCAATGCCCAGGACACAAATAAGTATCGGTATGATATGGATGTAGAGGGATCCCCAACTATAACTTGGAAGGAGTGTTTAGGGCAATGGTCTCTCTCTCTCTCTCTCTCTCTCTCTCTCTCTCACACACACACACACACACACACACAGTGACTATATAAAGGTGTCTGAATTCATTGAGGAGTCTGTTGAGAGCACAATGGACTTTAAAAAGTGTCTGTGTGTGTGACTATATAAAAGTGTCTGAACTCATTGAGGAGTCTGTTGAGAGCACAGTGGACTTTTCAGTAGCTCATAAATGGTTGGACCATGTCAGGTAAAGAGCCTGCTTCAAGTTCTTGCTGTTCTTCCATGACATTGTCTAAAAGGGTCCTGCTCACAGGAGGAGTCTGTGTGTTTTCTATCCCCTATCTGCACCAAATTATGGAGATTCCTCTCTTTCACTTCCAATTTCCCATGTGTGCACAGGAGGAGAGGAGTGAATTTGAACATGTCAGCATCAAACATCAAAAACTAGAGCCTGACTACTTGTTCCACTGAAAACCTAGAAAACCCAAGCAAGAATGCAGATCTACCTAAAATTATCATTAGAAAACTATTTAATCTTTAGAAATGACAATAATGGCTATTTTTAAGAAATAAGGGAAACTAATAGTAAATTATGTGACATAATATTTCAAAGTCTAGAGTCACACTGTCCACTCTACAAGCTCCTTATTTTTTTCTGAAGGACTTTGGTCCTCATTCTGCTCCCAAAGGTGACAACCTTCCACAGGATTATGGGGATCCTCTGTCTGGAAAGCTCTACTGGAGTAGCCTTCCATTGGGGTGGCACTGTGATTTGATTCATTTGTTATTGCTGTGAGCTGGTGTTTGTGTCACTCAAAAACTCAATTATGAACTCCAGAGGCCCATGGGGTGGTATTAGGAAGTGGGGCCTTGGGGCGAGTGACCATCCTGAGGTGGAGCTCTGATGAACAGGATCAAGGTCTTTATAACAGAGAACAGAGGAAACTCCCTTCCCCCATTCAGCCTGTGAAATAACAGCAAGCAAACAGATGTTTAGAAAGCGGGTTCTTACTAGACATCAAATATGCCAGCATCTATTCTTGGATTTCCCACCTCCAGATCTGGGAGAAATACATGTGTGTTGATGGCAATGGCCCAGTCCACAGTAGTCTGTTACCACACCCAGGGTGGATTAGCAATGTAGTGTAACATGATTACAAGGGCTGACTCCCTGGATATTTGCTGCCACATTTGTTGTAAAAAGTACAACATGGATGTCCTTCCAGTGATGTTCAAGGACACTTTTTCGCTGGTGTTTTCTCCTGCAGACAAATTCTCCTGGTGGAATTTCATAAGAGGCTCCTAAATACATCTGTCAGGAAGAGAGCATTAGAAGTGGATATAATCCATGAACCATTTATGTACCACATCAGCATGGAGCCAGGTCCAGGATTCACTGGAAGTAAGATCCATAAAGCCATGGTCCTCCCAGTTACCACATCACAAGGAAATACCTGATGTGTGCTTGACAGCATGGACATTAACACCACTCAGGAGGAGCATTGGCCAAGGCAGTTTGAAGCTTCAGTTAGGTTTGATCAGTTTAACTAATCATACCATGTTTTCCAACTTCTGAACGATTATATATAATATATAATAAGAAGAGCGCGACATTTGGATCAGAGTAACTCCTTACTGCAAAACCATTATTATGTTGTGTGCATCTCAGTCACTTCATGTCACAGTCGGCAAGCCATTGGGGGAAGAAGGGGAAGATCTTGAGCACAGAGCATGTCCAGGGGTGTTACAATTCTCTACATGTGTTCATACACTTTTGCCACACTCTCTTGACCATGATGGACTCTCAATACACAGATATATAATGGACAGGTATTCTCTCTTGAAAGCACAAAGAACAGCCCTTGCAGTGCCCACTGCTCTCAGACCTGGGAGGCTGATGACCGGGATCAACCTTGCTCTGTGAGTTGACACCTCGACAAGTTGTACAGGTCATTTATTCTGAACTGAAGAGCATGAAACATTGTGCATGTGGAATATCCCTGTGAATTGAACTGTGCTAAATGGACTAATGTTAGAAATTACCAACAACAATAATTCTACAGCGTGGAAACCCACCAGCATCTTATAAAAGTTCATAAATGAAGGAATTGGGCATTTACTATACCTTTCCTTTATTGTTTCTAGCAAAGTAGGTATTATTTGTATGCAAATATGTAAAATTTTATAATTATAGGTATACTAGAGTTTTGGGATTCAGAAACTATTTGAGCAAGAGATTTTTTAAAATTTGATTGTAAAATGCACAAGAATCTAAGTTTTTCCTACTTACCTAGTCTACCATTTATTTTTATGCTCACAAGGGGCAGGCCGTCCCTTGATGTCATTCCATTGTGTCTTATAAACAAGATGACCCCCTACCCCTGACAAAAATGGTGAGTGAAATCAGGAGCAGAAATGACCCAACAGAAACCCTGATATGAATCAGAGGTGAATAATATTAAGTCAAGGTTATAAGTGGTAGTCACAAAGACACATACAAGACATTCTGAATTTCCCCAGTAAACATGGAACATATGAGCACAGTCCTGGAACTCAGCCCTGTCTCCTGCCTGTTGCAATCAGCTCCACACCCTTGCCTTAGCCTCCCTGGGATTTGGGATAATTTCCCTTTTCTTCTTTTCAATTCCTGTTGATATTCTATATTTCACTCTATGTGGGCTTCTACCCTAACACAGAGTGGTCAGACATTTATACAATCTGTGATGTAGTGGCCCGATATATCCATTATCCACTTGGCACCACTCAGTTTTTTTTACACTATCATTGACTTTACCGACTGTGCTGTGCTTTACATCCCTGTGTTTAATCTGCAACTTCCAATCTGTAATTTTTAATATGTTTAGTTTTTTTCTCCCAGACTCCCAACTTTCCTCCCACCTAGAATTCCCCAGTCTGGTCTTGGTGTCTATGTGCCTGCTTTCATATTGCTGGTTTATTTTTTTTCTTTTGATTCTGCATATAATTGAGATCACATTGTATTTGTTTATCTTTCTCTGACTTACTTCACTCAACATAATACTGCCCAGGTCTATCCAGATTGTCAAAGTAGGAAAATTTTCACTTTGTATGGCTGAGTAGAGATGATGGATTAATTTTCAAATCAATGTGCTGGCCAGAAAGTCATTTTTCATTTTCACCAATCCCTTTCTGGATTTGTATATTTTGAGTATGCTGGTTATCACCCATAATATAACATTGATTGTTATCATGTGTTGTGTTAGTCTCATCACCACCAACTTCTATGCATTTACCTGACCATGGAGCATTGTCCAGTGAGAAATCTCCACAACAAAACATCACAAACAACTTGTGATATGTTTCATTACTCAGCATCACCTCCAAACACTAAAAGAATATTTTTGCACTTAAGTTGAGATTTTATTTTTCTTGACATAATGAAGCATAATATGCCAAGCTGTTGTATATTTTCCATCTTCAACATAAAAATGGCTACATAAAAATTCACCAATTCTGATCACTTTTTAAACATGTGCTGAATATAATAGATATCACAAAAATAAAACAAAATTTTATTAAATGAAGATAAAGCAGGATGGGCACTACTAGAACTATATTACAGGAAAAAAATATATTTGGCCAACCCATTGTGTTAGGGACTATGTGAGTTTATTGCCAAGGAAAGTGATATAAGACAACTTGAACTTGCTACAAGAGGGGGGGAAATCACAACATAAACAACAAGATCCCTGGAAAGTGTTGGTGCCAGGCTTGCTTATTGCCACCATTCTTCTACCTGAGAGTATCTCCTTCCACTTATGCACACTGATCCCCACAACATGTGACTTCATGCTCAGGTTACATCCATCTCATGTGAATGAGGTGACAGCATTCTCTCAGGTCAAGGGCAGCCATGAAAATGGGTGAAACACTGTGGAAAGGTGGATTCTGAAATTCACCTCTGATGAGCCAGTCTCTTGCATTCCTGCTTAGAACTATGTCATTTGTCCACAGAGTCACAGATACTGGTGGTGAAAATAAAGCCAGACCATTCTGACTGACCAGTTTTATATAAAGTTTGATCCAACAGACCCAGGGAGGGAAGGCTCTCTGAATGATTTTTTGACTCTGTAATCAATTGATGAGAGTCGGCAGCTGGGCTTTTTGACTCTTCATCCCTGTTCCCAGGTGGGAAACTGTACTCTGAACAGACAGATGGTTCCCTCACTCTCATGAGGGCCATGATGGCTGGATGGCTGCACACACAGAACCAAACACCTCCAGGCTCCCATGAGTGAACATCATCCATCACCAGTCCTGTCATTGTCCTGACAGCAACAGTCTCCTCTAAGAACCTACGTCTTTGGTTGTCACTGGTGTGGAACTCCAGACCAGCAGATTATCCACTGATTCCGAATGTCCTGCAATTATCTTTCACAGCATGTAGTTATTGAGTGCCTTCAGATGCTGCTGGAACTGAAATCTACTTTAAATTCATAGTATAAGTGGAATTATGCAATATTTGCCTTTCCATTATGGCTTCATTTCACAGAGCATGAAGTTACCTAGTTTCAACCACATTGTGGTTTATGTTAGGATTTCCCATTTTAAGGCTGAGTAACGCTAAGCCATGATTACATAGCACATGTTCATTCATTTACCCACTGATGGACACTGAGGTGGTTTTTACATACTGACTGCAGTGAATAATGCTGCAATGAGCAGGGCAGTGTGAATATGTCCCCCAAGTCCTGGTTTTTATTATTGCATGTACATCTAGAGGTTGCATGGATTGATTCTGCAGGATTTCAAAAAAAAAAAAGAAAGAAAAACAACCATGCTGTTTACTATATGACAAATTTTAATCATGAACTATTGTAGTCCAGGAAAAGAGAACTTAACATAGAACTGGGCTCAGTTTTGAACACAATATTGAAAGTGGGTATTTGCAAGCAAGGGGAAGGTTGCAGGGATCAGAGCATGGAAATCACTAAAAGGAGACTGCAAAGGAAAATTATTCTTGGTGAAATATTTTGACAGGATTCTTGCTAAAGACAGGCCAAGCTGGTCAGATAACACAGAGGGACAATTATCTCTAGACAGGATTCTTGCTAAAAGCAGGCAATGCAGCTATAACAAGAATGGACACTGAAGCCCAAGACCAAAACATGGTTGAGAGGAGGGCTTAGGGAAGGCTGACTGAAGTTTGGTCAAGGAGGCTTTCCTTGTCAGCCTCACCTGAGTTAATATCTTTAGGGTCTCTGTAAAAATCTAACAAGTTTTGGGGGCAGAATGAGGCATTCAGTAATTACTCACTGATTTGATCCTTTACTAGGTATTCTAGCACTCCATGTCTTTACTTGAACAAAATGGGTTCTGGTTATAACTGATTAAAGACAGGAAAACTAGATCACACTTTCTTATTATTTTGTCACTGATTATAGAAACCAGTCTTGTTACTGTATGTCTATTTGCTGTAAATATGGAAAAATAAACACAATTATTTTGTTATTTTTCCTAATTGTAAAATAAGCTTCCTATATAATATAGTACATGAGGAATTGGCAAATTTATATAATGGCAAAATTACATAAATATAAACTAGAAGGCCCTGGCTGGCATGGATCAGTGTATTGAGTGTGGGCTGGGAACCAAAGTGTCACAGGTTCAATTTCCAGTCAGGGTACATGCCTGGGTTGCAGGCCATGACCCCCAGAAACCACACATTGATGTTTCTCTCTCTCTCTCTCTTTCTCTCACTTTCTCCCTCCCTTCCCACTCTAAAAAATAAATAAAATCTTAAAAAATGACAAAGAATATTTTTAAATATATGTAAACTAGAGATTACAATTTCATTCTTATCTCCTTCTCATCCAGAGAGTGGAAGGGCTTCATTTCTCCACACTCTAACAACCACTTGATTTATTTCACTTTTGTTCTGTGTCCTTTTGCAAAAAAAAACATCCAGTCAGGGTGAGGTAATTTCTCACAGGGAGATTTATCCTGATTTCCTGACACCCTGGGGACTGCTTGTGAGCCTGCTCATTGTTGTGTTCATTCATGAGGCAGTGTTGTCAACTTCTCAATTCAATCGTTTCCTCTAGTTTCCATCACTCACCTGAAGTTACCTTCACAAGCCCAACATTCCATTTACCTCCTCCTAATATCTCCTTTCAAGTAATCAGAGTAGTTTTAAATTCAGTGTTTGGCAATCCCGGCACCTGAGTCCCACAGGGATGCTGTTTGAATGTGTGCCCATTAGTACTCTGGTCTGGCTCTTTGTCATTCCCATAGTTTCTGGACCACCCAACCTGCCAGAAACGACAGGAGGTGCATGGGTCCTCCTATGCTGTGTTATGTGCCGTTGCTTCCTGCTCATAATTAATTAGCTCAGCTGGGACAGGAGCTCTCTCTTCCTCCAGTTACTCCATCACTTTGCACCTCTCAAGGGTCAGGGTCTCTTCTGGAGGCTTTGGTTGCCATGGAGACCACGACGTTTTATAAATTATATTATATTCATTATGTTATTACAGTTTTCCCACTTTCCCTCTTTGCTCCCTGTACACAGTACTCCCACTCCCTCAAGCAATGTCTGCTCCATTGTTCATGTGGATGGATCATATCTATAAGTTCTTTGGCTAATCCATTTCCTGAACCAAACTTTACACCCACGTGGGTACTCTGTAACTACCCATTTGTAGTTACACCCCTTGCCTCTTCAACCATCTTCCACACATCCTGCCATCTGGAAAACCTTTTCTTAATTAAGTTCCTTAACATTTCATATAATAATGATGGTTGGTAATGATGAACTTATTTATTTTTTTGAGGAGGAAGCAGATTTTGTGGAAGTGCTTTTTGTGGCAGTACATTGAACATTAGTAACCTTACATTCTTTCTTTTCTTCCTTTTTTTTTTAAATTTTATTGTTGTTCATGTACAGTTGTCTGCATTTACCCACCACCACTCACCCTAGCCCAGCCATCCCCAACTCCCACCCCTGCTCCCTCCCACCCTGGTTTTCTCAATGTTTCCTTTATTGATTTTCCAGAAAACCCTTTCCCCTTCCTCAGCCCCCATTATCCCCTGCCACCTCCCCTCTGGTTACTTTCAGTGTGTTCTTAATTTCAATGTCTCTCCCTAGATTTTACTTGCTTATTTGTTCTGTTGATTAGGTTACACTCAAAGGTGAGATCATATGGTATTTGTCCCTAGCCAGTTGCTTCATTTCACTGAGCATAATGCTCTCCAGTTCCATCCATGCTTTTGCAAAGGTTAGGAACTCCTTTCTTTCTTCTGTGAGGATTCCATTGTGATAATGTACCCTAGTTTTTTGATACATTCATTTACTGATGGGCACTTAGGTTGATTCCAATACTTGACTATTGTAAAGTGTGCTCCTATGAACATTGGGGCCCCTGGGTTCTTTTGGGTTGGTGTTTCAGGGATCTTAGGATATAATGCCAGCACTGGAATTGCCAGGTCAAAAAGCAGTTCCATTGTAAGCTTGCTGAGGAAATTTCATACTGTTTTCCACAGTAGTTACTCCAGTCTGCATTCCCACCAGCAGTGCACTAGGGTTCCCTTTTCTCCACATCCTTCCGGACACTTGTTGTTTCTTGTTTTGTTTATCATGACCATTCTCACTGGTCTGATGCGGTGTCTCATTGCGGTTTTACTTTGCATCTTTCTGATGGCCAGTGATGCCAAAGGCATTTCCATATTTATCTAAGCCCTCTGTATGTCCTCCTTAGAAAAGTGGCTGTTCAAGTCTTTTGATCATTTTTTTTATTGTTTTTTCTTCTTGTCTTCCTGGAGTGGAATTGTGTAAGTTCTTTAAGTGTTTTGGTGATCAGATGCTTGTCCAAGGAATCATTGGCAAATATGTTTTTTTTTTTTTTAATGTTGAGTTCTCTTTTAATTTTAATGCTGTTCTCTTTAGCCATGCAGAAGGTTTTTAATTTGAAGATGTTCCACTTGTTTATTCTTTCCTTTATGTCCCTTGTTCTAGGGGACATATCAGTGAAAATATTGCTGTGTGGAATGTCTGAGATTTTTTCTGCCAGTGTTTTCCTCTAGGGCATTTATGGTGTCACAATTTATATTTAAGTTTTTTCTCCACCTTGAATTCATTTTTGTGTATGTTGTAAGTTTTTGATTGAATTTTTTGGGGGACTGCCCTGCCTGGTCTCAGGAATCTGTAACCCCCTGTGACTTAGGCTGAGTGAAAGACCTCTGGATGAGGAACAACTAAGGAGACAAAACTTGTTTCCTGACATGAACACTACCTGTTCTGTGCCTAAACTTCTATGCTTGATCAGTTAGGCAATGATGGGTAATATTTCCCATGGAGGGAATCGCCTAAGACAGTCATGATCATGAGGAGGCCTTCTGGAAGAGATTCAGGGCTGTGGAAATGAAGGGGTGATGGACACCAACCCCTGCCCCCTCGGCTTTGTTAAAGCCTGAGTCCTTGTTCTTGGTTGTGAGAAATCCAAGTCTCCTGGCCGCCTTTGTCTCCTCTGCCCAACTCAGGACTGTGGAAATAGCAGGGACAATGAAGCCCAGAACAGAGTTGGTGGACCACAGGGGTAATCAGTCCTGGAACATAGAATATGCACGATCCTGTGAGATCTGTTTGCTGGAGGATGATTAGATTAGAATTTAAAGGCACAGACAGGAAACCAAAATTATCCCTTTGAGCTCTGTTAGTCCTTTCAAATATTAAAACTTCAATCTCTGTCCAGAATAACAGTAGGGGTCCTGTCTGCACCTTTGAAAGTCACTTACTTCTTTTGAACTTTTCTGTCAGACTGTGAATCCACAAACTAAGTCTGTATTCTTAATAAAAATCTGCTTGGGAATGGAAACGGGGCGCTCCCCACTAGAGAGAGGGACCGTTCCATCCCTACTTCCCCACAGGACCTGGCTGTCTCTGTGTATGTTGTTCTCGTGTTTTGATGAGCCATCTGCAGCATTCCACAATCACTGCAGGCTGGTGAGCACGTGCCAGAGTTTCATACTTTTTTTCCATGTATCTTTCCAAATCTTCCAACAACATTTTGAAGAGGCTACTTTTACTCCAATTTATGGTCCTCCCCTTTGCCAAATACCAATTGACCATAGAGACTTGGGTTTATTTCTGGTCTCTCTGTTCTGTTCCATTGATCTATGTGTCTGTTCTTGTGGCAATACCAGGTTGTTGTGATTCTGGTGGCCTTGTAATAGAGTTTGATATTAGGTATTGTGACTCCTCCTACTGTGTTTTTTTTTTCTGAAAATAACTACATCTATTTAAAGTCATTTACAGTTACATATAAACTTTTAAAATGCATGTTCTATATCTGTGAAATGTCATTGGTACTTTATGAGGGATTGTGTTGAATACATAAATCACTTTTGCTGGTATGGACATTTTGATGATGTTAATTCTTCCAATCCATGAACATGGTACATGATTGGGAAGTATTTTGTCTGCAGTTTGGTGCTAAATAATAGTTTAGCTGGGTAGAGCAAATATATTCCCTGCTTTTCATGACTTTGAATATTATTTTTAATCCATTCTGATCAGTCAAGTTTCTTTTGAGAAGGTGACCATTTTATGGGAATTCCCCTAAAGGTAACTTATTACTATTCCTCTTGCTACTTTTAATATCCTCTCTTTATCATTAACATTTGACACTTTAATTATGATGTGTCTTGGAGTGGGCCCCTTTGCATCCATCCTGTTTGGGACTCTCTGTGCTTCCTGGCCTTTCATGTCTATTGCCTTCACCACATTGGGGAAATTTTCTTTCTTTTTTTTTTTTTCAAGTGAATTTCCATTTTCTTGCTCTTTCTTTTCTTCTATGACATCCTAATGATGCAAATGTTGGAATGCTTGTGGTTGTCCCAGACACTGTTTACACTATCCTCAATTTTTTTGGATTCTTTTTTCTTTGTGTCATTTTTTTTTGATTCTTCTTTTGTTTCCTTATATTCTAAATCATTGATTTGATTCTGGGACATGCACTCTACTACTGTTTTCCTGTATTTTTTTTTTAATTTACATTAGTATATCTTTCATTTCTGACTAGTTCTTTTTTTCATGCTCTTGAGATTCTCACTACATTCCTTTAACATCCTGATAACCAGTGTTTTGACCTCTGCATGTGACACATTGCTTATTTCCATTTTGTTTAGCACTTTTTATGGAGATTTGATTTGTTCTGTAATTTCTTTATCTCCTAATTTTGGCAACTTCTCTGTTTGTTTCCAGGTGGTATGTAGAGCTGCTTTGACTCTCTGTCTTGGTGATGTGACCTAATGTAGTAGTTGCTCATATGCAAATATGTCCATACCACCCAAAGCAATTTACAGATTCATGCAATCCCTATTAAAGTGCCAATTACATATTTCACAGATATAGAAGAAACATTTCAAAAATTTATATGCAATCATCCACAACACTGAATAGCTGTAGCAATTTTGAGACAGAGGAACAAAGTAGGAGGAGACACAATACCTGATATAAAATGTATTACAATTCCCAGTCAGGGCACATGCCTAGTTTGCAGACCGTGACCCCTAGCAACTACACATTAATGTTTCTCTCTCTCTCTTCTCTCTCTCTTCTCTCTCTCTCTTCCCTCTCTCTCTCTCTCTCTGTCTCTCTTTCTCCCTCTTTCTCTCTCTCTCTTCCCTTTCTAAAAATAAATAAATAAAATATTTAAATAAAATAATTAATTAAAAAACTGTATTACAAAGCCACAGGGATCACAACAGCCTGGTACTGGCACAAGGACAGGCACATAAATCAATGGAACAGAACAGAAAGACCAGAAATAAATTGAATTATCTATGTTCGATTAGTATTTGACAAAGGGGTAGCAGCATAAATTGGAGTAAAAGTAGCCTCTTCAAAATGTTGTTGAAAGATCTGGAAACATACATGGAAAATAATGAAACCCAATCACCAACTTACACCATACATACAAATAAACTCAAGGTGGATAAAAGATTTAAATATAAGCCACGACACCATAACAGTCCCAGAGTAAACCATAGGCAGGGAAATATCAGATATTCCACTCAGGAATATTTTCAGATATGTCCCCTAGAGCAAGGGACATAAGGGAAAGAATAAACAAATGGAACCTCTTCAAATTAAAACAACAACAACAACAACAACAAAACTTCTGTATGGCTAAAGAAAACAGCATTAAAAATGGAAAAATAACCAACTGTATAGGAAAACATATTTGCCAATGATACCTCGGACAAGGGTTTGATTTCCAAAATTTAGAAAGAACTCACCTGACTCCACTCCTGAAAGAAAAAAAAAAAAAAACAATAAAAATGGGCAAAATACTAGAACAGACACTTCCTAAGGAGGTCATACAGAAGACCCAGAGACATGTGAAAAGATGCTCAGCATCACCAGCCATCAGACAGGTGCAAATTAAAAGCACAATGAGATACCACTTTACACTGTGAGAATGGCCATCATGAAAAAATCAACAAAGACCAAGTGTTAGAGAGGATGCAGAGAAAAGGGAATGCTAGTGCACTGCTGGTGGAAATGCAGACTGGTGCAGCCACTGTGAACAACAGTATGGAGTTTCCTCAGAAAACTAAAAATGGAAGTGCCTTTTGACCCGGCAATTCTATTGCCGCATTATATCCTACGAACTTGGAAACACCAATCCAAAAGAACCTATGCACCGCAATGTTCATAGCAGCACAATTTACAATAGCCAAGCACTGGAAGCTACCTGAGTGCCCATCAATATATTCATGGATCAAAAATCAACTGTACATATACGTGATGGAATACTCATAGCAGAAAGAAAGAAGCTGCTCCTCCCATTTGTGACAGCATGGATGGAACTGGAGAGCATTATGCTAAGTGAAATGAGCCAGGTGTGAGGGACAAACACCATATGATCTCACCTTTGATTGGAACCTAATCAACAAAACAAATAAGCAAGCAAAATTCAGGGAGAGACATTGAAATTAAGAACACACTGAAAGTAACCAGAGGGGAGGTGGGAGAGGATATTGCAGGTAGAGGAAGGGGAAAGGTTTTTTAGTAACAACTATAAAGGAAACATTGAGAAAACTAGGGTTTGTGGAAGCAGGGGGGGGAGGTGGGAGTGGCTGTGGTGGTGAGATGTGGGAGTTAAGTGCCAACAAGGGAAATTGAACAATAATAAAAGAATAAATAAATAAATAAATAAATAAATAAATAAACCACTCTAAATCACTCAGTGAAGTGGGGAGGGCACTGGGGTGATAGTGGGTCACCTGTCCCAGGTGTGGCATAGCAGGCCTGCAGTAGGTGTTCCTTCTGTAACGAGAGGTGAGGCCTCACAGAGACCATTCTGCCTTCAAGATGGGTAATGCTGTTAATATCAGTGGTGAAAATATCTAACAGAGCTGGTGTCCTTTTATGGAGCTCCCACATTGATTTGTCACTCAATCCCAAATCTATTTTTCAGACAGAAACACAACAAGTGAGGCCACATCATCCAGGTTCCAGTGTGAGGAGGACAGAGCTGTTCTGTTCTCTCTACTGCACTTTCTTTCATGACCTCAGGTACCACCCTGCAAGTCAGGGACCGAGTCTCAGAAGGGAAGCTCCCAGGGGCTGTAGTAAGGGTCCTGGTGCCTGGGCAAGTAACATCCATCTGTGGAGGGTGAGTTTTCACCCTGTACTCAGGATTCACTCTGCTGCTCTACTGACAATTGCCATGAAGGGGCCCCACCTCACAGTCACAAAGTCCCTGATGTGTCACATGAGGGACAACAGGATGTGTGAGTGGGGACAGCAGATCAGGTGACAGGCATCATCTACCTGAGAGCTGAGGAGCTGGCACTGAACGTCTGTGTTCCAGGCACTGAGGAAGGTGTATGTCCCTCACGTTCACCCCCAATGTATGGGTCTTTAGGCTGAGGGTGTCCTTGCAGAGACTCCCCTGTGGATGAGAAAGGAGAGGGATCGGAGCTGCCGCCACTTCAAACGTGCAAGGGGTGACTGCCATGTGGCAGACAGTGGGCCTTGTAGGACATGGGTACAGACCAGTGTCATCAAACTTTTTAGCTCAGACCCATCACTAGGTGACACTATTGCCACTGCAGTTCTCTCTCAGGACATCCCCTCATTGGTTTTATTGGCAAACATGGATAACGAATTGGAATACTCAGACCTGCAGAGCGCCTCTCAGTCCAGGAACAGACATCCTTGTCCACCTGATGCCCCACCAGCATCCAAGACAGGGAGGAGGAGCCTTGCTGTCAGCTCAGACATGACCAAGGTAAAAACATGCAAATGTGGCCCCTCCCCAAGTCATGAAAACCAGCTCATCTCCTGCACATGCAGAGCCCTGTGAGGAGCCCTCCCATGTGTGTCCATCCTCTGTGTCAACACCATGGGCTCTGCACTGCTCTGGGCTTCCCTCCTCATCACTGTCAAAGGTCCTTCCCTTTGCACCAGAATCAGCTGAGACTGCTCCTCAGGGGCTGTTCTCAGTCTGTTTCTCTGTTTGCAGGTGTCCTGTGGGAAGTTCAGCTGGTGGAGTCTGGGGGAGGCTCAGTGAAGCCCAGAGAGTCTCTCACCCTGTCCTGCAAAGCCTCTGGATTCACCTTCACTGACTACAGCATGGACTGAGTTTGCCAGGCTCCAGGGAAGGGGCTGGAGTGGGAGGCAGGAGTTAGTCAACCATCTGGAACAAAGCAGTGGTATGCTCCATCAGTTCAGGGAAGATTCACCATCTCCAGAGACAACCCTACCAACGCAGTCTCTCTTAAAATGACCAGCCTGAAAACTGAAGACACAGCCCTGTATTACTGTGCCAGAGACACAGTGAGGGGAAGTCAGGGTGAGCCCAGACAGAAAGCTCGCTGTGAGAGACAAGAGTGCTGGGCTGCAGAGGATGCTCAGGACACCAGGGGGCGCTCGGGTCACACTGAGCACAGGGATCAGCTTGGGAGCAGCTGCAGCAGCCATATAAGGTCTGGTTTCCTGGCAGGTGTGACTCTCACACAGCAATTTCCCTCTGGGAACCGCCCTCCCTTCAAGCTTCTACGCTGACCTCTCCAATATCTGAGTTATGGAGGCTTGTTGTCTGCAGAGGAAAACATTCTCACATGCCCCAGTCAGGGTGTCGCATGCATTTGCTTCCTCCTATCTTAATGAATGGCCAAACCTCCTGAACTTCATTAGCTGAATCCAACGAGAGGCTTTGCAGGATCCGAGAACACAGAACCCCACAGAGCTCAGAGCCCAAGTCGGTCGGCAGAAGGACACATGCATGCTGGACAGCAGGCACCAAAGGTGTATGTACCCAACGCCAAGGACAAATCTTTGGTGGGGATGTTCATTGACTTGACTCCTTGGCCATGACCCCAACAGCAGTGGACATCATGCAGAGGTAGTGGGTCCCCCACTACTCCTTGGTGTGGAGATCTAGGGTGTCTCCCACACAGAGGGACTATGAAAAAGTTAGTCACTTCATTGAGGAGTCTGTTGAGAGCAGGGAAGACTTTTCAGTGAGTCAGGAATGATTGGATCACATCAGGTAAAAAGTGGCTCAGGTTTTATTGCTCATCCCTGAGAAGGTCAAGGAGGGCCCTGCTCACAGGAGGGGTTTGTGTTGATCCAACCTCCTACCTGCAGCAAACTAGGGAGAATCCCCACTTTCACTACCACGTGTTTGTGGGGTGTGGGGAGAGGTGGGCGAATCTTAACATGTCAGCATCACACCTGAAACACTAGACCCTGACTGTTTTCCATCCAACACCTAGGAAACATGAATGAGAGCACAGAAGTACCAACCATTATGGGTATAAAACAAATTTAGTTCGTAGAAAATTGGGATAATGGTTACATGTAAGCAATAAGGGGAACAATAATAAATTATATGAAAGTCTTAGTTCAATTTCTAGGGTGTAACCTCTCCACCCTGCAAGGCTGTCAGCTTGTTCTGAAGGACTTGCTTCATCTCTCTGCTTCCAAAGATGAGAAGCTTCTACAGGATAATGCACATCCTCAGTTTGGGGAGGTCTGCTGGAGAAGCTTTGCAACTGGGTGGGATCATGATGGGATTCACTTGTTGTTCCTATGGTTGCTATTTGTGTTGCTCACATACTCCCACATTAAAACCTGTGGCGCATGTGATGGTGTTAGGAGATGGGGCCTTGGGCCAAATATCAGTCCTGGGGTGGAGCTCTTTTGAACAGGATGAGGGCTTTTATAATAGAAGATTGAGGAAACTCCCTTTCTCCATCAACCCTCTGAGATCACAGCCAACAGCCACTAGGGAGGTGTTCTTACCAGTCATCAAAAATGCCAGCATGTATTCCTGGATTTTTCACATCTAAATCTCTGAGGAATAAATTTCTCTCGTTGGTACTCTGTTACAGCACCCAGAACAGATTAGCATTGTAGTGTAACATGACTACAAGGGCTGACTTCTTGGGTTTTCACTGCCGTATGTGTTGTGAAAAGTAGAGCTTGAATGTCATTCCAGAGATCTTCAAGGGTAAGTTTTCTCAGTTGCTTTTTTCCACAGGCAAAATTTTCTGGCTGAGGGTCATGGGAGGTCCCTAAACAGATGTGCCAGAAAGGCATCATTAGAAGTGGGCATAATCCATGAACAATTTTATTACTTACCACATCAACATGGGACAAAATTCAGGTCCCAATGGAGGTAAAATCCATAAACACATGTTCTTCAAAGTCACCGAGTCACAGGGCCATGGGTAATGTGCTCTTGAAGGTGTAACATTAACCTCACTCAGAAGGAGCTGTGGCAACTGGGTTCAGTGTTCATTCAGTTTTTTTTTTTCAGTTTAACTAATCATGTCAGTTTCCAATCTTCCCAGAGACTGTGTGTAATAATGATGTGTGACATTTGGATCATAGCAGCACCTTGCAGGATAATGACTGCTGTGGTGTGTGCTCATCTGGCATTTGAGATGACAGTCAGGAAGTCATTGGGGGATGAGGGAGAAGAGACTGAGCCCAGAGGGTGTCCAGAGCAGGTAAAATTCTCTGCACATGTTTCTTGCTTCTTCCCACTCCCTTTCTCCACAATGATGGACTCTTGGTGCACAGATGAACAATGGGCAGGGATTCTGCCTTGAAAAAACAAGAGAACAGCCCTTGCAGTGCCCACTGACCTCAGCCAAGAAGGGTGATGATGGGGATGAGCCTCTGTATGTGTGTTGACACATGGACGAGGTCACACATGGAATTTATTCAGAGGTGAATAGCATGAGACACTGTGCATGTGGAATGTTGCCTTAGATTAAATTGTATTAAAATGACTAAAGTTAGAAGTTAGCAACAACAAGAATATCTCTGCAGCATACAGACTAACCAGCCTCTCATAAAAGCCTCCACTGTCACAATGAGTGTGCTTTCCCTCTAGTCAAGTGGGGGCCATCACCCAGGTACTTGACTTATCTGACTCTAAGGGGAACAGTGCATGCAAATGGGCATCACCACTTACAGATAAACCAAGACTACCTGCTGTCCCAGAACTTCAGGGAGAGCAGCTCAAGCCCCCAGGTCTCTAGTTTGCATTCACTTCTGCAGTTAACCCAGAAAAAGCACCATGAAGTTGGAGCTGAGCTGAGCACTTTCTCTAGTGATTTTACATGGTAACAATACACATAAACTGGGGAATTCTGTGTGTGTGTGTGTGTGTGTGTTCACTGCTAATGAATTTCTCTTGTCTGCAGGTGTCCATTGTGAGGTGCAGTTGGTGGAGTCTGGTGGGTGCCTGAGGCGGCCTGGAGGGTCTCTGACACTCTCCTGCAAAGGTTCTGGATTCACGTTCAGTGACTCCTATATAAACTGGATCCGCCAGGCTCCGTGAAAGGGACTGGAGTGGGTAGGGGTCATGAGAAACAAAGCTGACAGTCACACAACAGAATATGCTGCATCTGTGAAAGGCAGATTCACCATCTCAGGAGATGATTCTAAAAGCAGTGTCTATCTGCAAAGGAACAGCCTGAGAGCCTAGTACTCCACGCTGTTATTACTGGGAGAAGGACACAGAGAGGGGAAGTCAGTGTGAAGTGACAAAAACCTCCTGCAGGAGGAGCTGTAAACACCAGGGGGCGCTCAGGGCCCACATGTTATTCAGATATAGTACACGAGGAGGCTAATTAAGATTCTGTTTCCAGCCCACCCACCCAAATTTGTTCCTGTAATCCCTACCCATTCCCCCCTTAAATTCCCTCTTCTCTCCCCTCTGGCCACTGTGAGACTATCCCCTATTTCAGTGTCTTTGGTTATATTTTGCTAGTTTTTTTGTTTTGTTTTGTTTTGTTTTGTTGTTTAGATTCCTGTTAAAGGTGATATCATGTGGTATTTGTCTTTCACTGCCTGGCTTGTTTCACTTAGCATAATGCTTGCTGGAATGGGAGTAGGGGGGAGAAAATTGTACTTGAACAATGATTAAAATAAAAAGAAAAAAATGTTAAAAAAAAGATTCTGTTTCATCTCTGGCAGGGAGCTTCCTCTTCAACTGACATTCAACATTTAGGTGCCTAAGAAAGCATCCACCGCAATGAGTCTTACGTAGTTGGTTCACCCCATCTGACTTGGGACTCTTCCCCTAAACAGCTCTGTTGTGACCATTGGTTTTATGTTAGTTTGACTAGATCACAAGGTGCCCAAACATTTGTCTGATAGTTATTCATGGGTTTGTCCAGGTGTGTTTACAGGTGAACTTACCTTTGAGATGGTGGCTCAGAGAAGCAGACTGTTTTCCCCAATGAAGGCACCCTTCACTCCACCAGGGTACTGACTGAAACAAACAGAAGGGGGGAATTAACCCCTTCCTGCCTGTGTGCTGGGCAGGAAGGAGGAGCTGTAAACACCAGGGGGCGCTGGAGTTGTGTGACTGTCAGCTTTGTTTCTCATTCTACAGCTGGGACAGAGGTCTCCTCCTGTCCTAAGCATCCTGGTTCTCAGCCTGCAGGCTGAGTGATGACAACAGCTCTCCTGCATCTTCTGACTGAAACCAGAGCTCAGAGACTTTGGGGCATTTCACAGTCTGAAATATGGGCATCAATTCCATATCAATGTAAACTTCAATATGCATTCAGTGGACAAACAGGAGGATTGTGTTAATTCATATCACGCTAATTTGCAAATGTCTTATATAACACAGTCCCTGCTCCCTAGACCTGTGAGCTGCATTGAAAATTCCAGAACCTCATGAAGACTCAGGAGAGTTCACTGAGGATGGATAGAGCAGAACTGCATGGCATCAGAGCTCACTGAGACAGCTCACTACTTCGGCAGACAAAGCTGATGACATGGCACAGGGTTCTCAATGGTTAATCTTGCAAATAAATGTTCTCCATCTTGATCTTGCACCATAACCAACTGCAAATTGCCTTCTTTTGGAAAAGCTCATGATGAACACTTACTGAAATGATACAGATTTATTTAATTTTTAAGATTACTGTGGACATTTTCTTAGGAAGAATGCTTGCTTGATGCAGGTTCCAGTTGGTACTGTATTATGATAACAAGACCCACATGGTGAGAGATGTGCAGTGACTTAAAACATGTGTTGTCATACAGAACTGACACGTGCTTGTTAATCCAACACTGACCCATAGTCCCAAAACAATGGGAACTCTCTCAGTGTTTCCTCCAAAGGAGCCACCTGTGACATTCCCCAGGCAGTGAGTACTGAAGCAGATCCTCTTGGCTGTCCCCAGAACCAAGTGAGAACACAGCGTCAGCTTGGCTGCTGGAATTGGGGGACATGGAGCCCACATGTGGAATATCATCACCACTGCTCCTCCATGACCAGTACTAGAGAATTTCTTGTGTGACATGGAATCTGAATAATGACCGATGGTGTCTGAATTATCACCCCTGATGCCTTGATAAGTGTGAAGAATCCATAAGGTTTGAGCAAGAAAACCAGGTACAGGAGGAGGTGGTGATTCCTGCAGGGGCTGAGAGGTGCAGTTGTGGGTCACTGAGCAGCGAGACTGCCTCCAAGTGGAATGCAGAGCCTGGGGTGCATGGGGTGTATGGTCAGAAGGGAAGATAATCACATGGATGGAGCACCGAGAACAAACAAAACACTTGAGTGTAACACACAGAGATGACCTCACCTAGAAAATCATACCAGTACCTAGAATCCAGTGGGTGCACTGCCCAAGTGAAAGGAACAGCAGAGAAGGAGACCTGGAGTGCACTCCATGAAAATCATCACTGTGTGTTTGTCAGCTATTCAGCCGTAGAAGTACGGGGGTGGGGGGGTTGGACCACATGCAGGGACACTCAGATGAGACCTTCCCCAAGAGGAACCTGAGGGCAACAGAGTCACTGAAAGCCCTCAGGAGTTTCAGAGCTCAGCAGTGTTCTCTGTGTCATGCATCTGGCAGGTCCAGGGAAAGGCTTCCTGGTGGCTTCACAGAGCCCTGGCTATGGGGTTCCCTACAGAGTCACTAGGGTTTAGTAAGGTCCGTTCTCTGTGACCAGAGAATTAAACACACAGTGTCTCTGAGGGAATTTCTGGAAGTCAGGACACAACAGTTTATTCTGGACTAGAGATACTAAGAAGTTCATTCTCTGTGAGCCCTGGCAGGAACCTCCCCAGCATAGTGCAGATATGACATTAGGAATGTGCAGGATCCAGAAGCTCAGAGCAGTTGCCCCAGGAGCAGGCGCAGGGGGAGCTGGGAAGAAGTTTCCTTTGAGGGACTGTGTCCTTTTCTTGTCATGAAAACCTCTAAAAGGAGAGTTGGACGTGTGGTGACTGTAAATATCCTATTCTATCAGGGTACTCACCAAACTCCATGACACATGAGAACCAGAGTCAGTGGTTATAGGGCTTCTTTATATCTGGACTGTAAGGAACGGTGAACAGAATTGGTTTTATTAACTCACTGGGTGAGCAATTTTGAAGACACACTTATCTAGGATTAAGTCATTAACACATTAAAGCCTAGAATTGGTCCAGAAGGCCTCCATGTCTCTCAAAGGTGGGTTCACAATGAGGAGCATGTCCTGTGGGAGCTTGTTCCTCAGGGGGAGGAGCTGTATCAGCACAGAGCTCAGAGATCTGCCAGGGTACCCATATCCTATAGCTCTGTGTAGGCCTTGGACCCTCAGAGTCCCTCGAAGCATTTTCCCTGTGTCTCTACCTTCACTCAGGTGGAGCCAAGGCTTCAGCTATGAAACACTGTGCCTCATGAATATGCAAGTGAGAAGAGGTAGATTAGGTTAACTGCATGTCTTTTTGTGCCCTAAACATCTCTCAAAAACACCCTCCCTTACATTAGTCTTGATGACACAGCCCCTCACCCTGGACTAGAGCTGGAAAGCCCTCTTCCTGATGGCAGTTGCCAGAGGTAAGGGGCTTTGCAGTTCCTGGGTTGAGGAGAGGACCAGGGACAGGGAATTGAGATTTCCAGCCACCCCTGAAAACTCTGCACAGGTGTCCACTCCCAGGTGCAGCAGGTTCAGGCAGTTGCTGAAGTGAGGACACTTGTGGCCTTGGTGAAGGTCTCCTGCAAGGTTTCTGGACACACCTTCACCAGATGAGCTGTGCACTAGGTGAGACAGGACCAAGGAAAAGAGCAGGATGGATGGCACAAGTTGGCCCTCAATATAGTGCTGCAATCTATGCACAGATTTCCCAGGGCAGAGTCACCATGAACACAGACACACCCACAAGCACAGATCACGTGGAACTGGGCAGCCTGAGGGCTGAGTACATGGCTGTGTATTAATTTTTGTGTATTATGTGGTTTGATTCCCTGACTTTGTGTTGTGACCTTCTATTGTAGGAGTTGTGTGGGATTCAGTGGTGCATTACCTTGACCTCCTGAGCCTGATGCTCCTGGTGTGCCCTTTCTGCTGGTTATGTTAGCTTTCTAGTTGTGGTTGGGGGTTGGTCATCATTGGGTCATTCTTTTTTTTTTTTTTAACTAAATTTATGCATTCATTCATTTGCTTGTTTCTTTGTTTGTTTGTTGCAAATTGTATTGCTTTTTGAGTACAGTTTTCTGCTTTCCCCCCACCCCTGCTGACCACCCCACCCCTCCCCACCTCCCTCCCCCAGTTCCACCCCCCTTGTTGTTGTCCGTATGCCCTTTATAATTGTTCCTGTAAAACCTTCACCCTGTTCCTCCTTTATCCCCTCCTCTCTCCCTTCTGACCACTGTGAGCCTTTTGTGGGTGCTTCTCCCCAGCTGGCTGACTGAGATTGACTCCATCCACCACATCTTCTATGTGGTTGTGCTAATTCTGCCAGGACAAAACCACGCAGATCAGGAAACAAGTGCACACCCACAAAAATTTCCTCCACCCCAAGTCACACTACCAACAGCAAATAAGCCAGTATTAATGCAGGTGTAAAGAGATTAAGACTATCATCAGAAAGGAGAAATGTGTATGAGATGAGTAACTGAAAGTGATTTTTTAAACAAGCAACTTGATTTATTATATTGACCAACAATAGATTATACTGATCAATACTTAAAATAGCATATTCTTTTTTAAAAGTATATTTTGTTGATTATGCTATTGAAATTGCCCCAATTTTTCACCCCTGTTATTTCCCTCAGCCCTCATCCCCTCACCTTCCCAAATACCCCCACCCCAATCCAGGTCCATGGGTTGTACATACGATATTTCTCTTTCCACAGAGACTGTCTGAACAGTCTCTGACAGGGGAGTCTGTTTGTGTTTTCCATAATCTAGAACAGCACTCTCTGCTCCATGGCCTCTTCCTCCTTCTCCACAGCCATGAACAAGTCACCTGATGTCAGTGGTCAAATCACTTTCTTCTCCTGGAGTCTCATCTCCCTGTGCCTCTATTTAGGATTCACAGAATCAAGCAGAGTTCAGACAGCTGAAGTCAATCTCACTGATGGTAAGTATTATGATTCCCCTGTATTTCACTAATTATTCTTTTCTATTACTTATTAAAGTTTGTGATAAATATCTATGCAGGGAAACCCTTTAAAAATGGCCCTTCCAGTTGTTTTAAATGAAAAGTTTCTCTATAAGTTCTGTGAATTTGCACTTTCTTAGTCGCTCTGAGTCCAGTGATAGAAAAGCACCTTCTCTACACTGTGTCTGCTTTGTGTCTTTGAAGGTCAGGAAGCCAGAGACAATCAGGTCTGAGGGCACCACCATCACTGTGTAAACTGAGTCCCCTCCTACAAATGTGAGCCCGTGGTCTCTTTTCCACACATGCACTTGCCTCCAGAACCGGAGTGTAGGTAACACTAGACACAGACACCCCATCATGATTTCATATAGAAGAGTGCTCCTACAGCCTAGAGGGCCATGCTCCCGTCTTCCCTGGATTAGTTTCAGGGGAGAAGTGGGACCAGGGGGGAGGGCAAAGACCCAGTTGCTGGGCTCAATTATACCAGACTGGACATTTCCCAGGCTGGCTTAGGATTCTGTGTTTATTGATTGAAATGCTATCATGACCAGAGTCCGCAGGAGACTTGCACCTGCATGGAGTCACTGACCTCTCTGCAGGTCTCCAAACCCAGAGCTCTGTATATAGTAGGAGAACATGTGAATAGGGTGTGTCTGCTCATGAATAGCACCCTAGACCATACCCTGAAACTCTGGCACATAAGCCCAGCCTGGGATCCCCAGATGTTCCCAGTCCCTGGTCAGGACAAAATATAGGTCAAGCAGCATGGACTATGGGCTCAGCTGGGTTTTCATTGTTTCTATTTTAAGAGGTAATCTATAAGAACAAGAAGCACTGAGTGTGTGAGAGGAATAGAGAGACATAGTGCAGGGTTGACTGTTTCCTCAACTGATGTCTTTGTGTTTGCAGGTGTCCAGTATTAGGTGCAGTATGTGGAGTCTGGAGAAGGTTTGGTGCAACCTGGGGGTTCTCTGAGACTCTCCTGCATGGCCTCTCAGTCCAGCTTCAGGGGCCACAGAATGAACTGGGCCTGTGCATCTCCAGAGAAGGGGTTGTAGTGGGCCTCAGACATTAATGTGCATGCTATCACCATGTACTATGCCACCTCTGTGAAAGGCCAATTCACCATCTACAGAGATGATGGCAAGAACAGTCTGCATCTGCAAATGAGCAGCCTGAGAGCCAAGGACATGACTATGTATTACTGTGTGACAGACACAGTGAGGAGCAGTCTGAGTGAGTGCAGACACAAACCTCCTCACTGCAGGAGGTGTTGGGACCACCAGGATGCTCCTACCTCCCTGAACACAATGAACATTCCAGGTGAAGTTGAAGTTGCAGGTTTGGGTGGGCAGGTTTGGTTTCTTGTCTATTTTCCTTTTCCTTTAACAATTGCCCTCAGGAAACTTCCATGGTCCCTGAATCTGAGCTCACTTCGGAACCCTCTGTGTTAGAAAAGGCTATCGTCAAGGTAGACATTATTATTACATGGACACAAAACAGCCTCTTTCAATCACCCTTGTTCCCAGTTCCAATAAGTCATCAGACCCTCTGACCCACATCTGCTAAATCTAAGCAGAGGCTCTGTTGGAGGCAACAGTGAACCCTGGCCTGGCTCAGCTTAGTGCCCAAGCTGGCCATCAGGAGGACACATGCCTGCTGGGCAGTGGGAACCAGAAGCATATGGACCCAACACGAGAGGGGAACTATTTCTGGTGGTGATAGTCATTGACTTGGCAACATGCTCACACACCAAGTGGAAGTGACAACACATAGAAGCAGAGGGACCCGTGAGAGGTCACTGTGGATGTCCATGCTGGTGAAAACATACTCACCAAGGGGACATGTAGTAATAATTACACACAGAGTGAAATATCTGGGAGGAACAGGAAAGGGCAAGTGGCCAGTCAGGTGAGCTTTGATAGAGCCAGGAAAGGAGGCTGGCTCAGTGCTTTATTTTCTCAAGGATGTGGGAGTAGGAGTTTCCACCTACATGGGCTTGCTTGTGTGGTTTCAGCCTCCCAGTGACATCTAAGGAGGAGGCACATTTTTTTTTTATTATCACATTTCCTGTGTGGGGCAGATGGAGTAGAGGCATGAATCAGCCATCATTTGTCAGCTGTCAAACATACCATAAAATAGAGTCTGAGTACCTATTCCGACTAACGGCCATTAAAATTAGCAAGAAAAAACAAACAAACAACTGAGATAATGATTCCTTATGAGTAACTACCAGGTGAACACAAAATGTGAAGAATGATTATAAGTAAGGAAATGATGAGATAGAAATAGTGAGGGGTCTTGGTTCTAACCTGTGGGTAGGAATCCATTTGTTATCCTATGTCCTCAGCTTCTTAGAGGACATGAGCCAATCAACAGGTGGGGCTATTGTGGAATGAGCCTCTCAATGATTTCTAGAACATAGACAACTGCTGTATTTTAAAATAAAGGAGCATTGCATGTGGAAAACCACAGTTCCCTTCTGCCTATTTGTGATGACATGTGCCTTATTTCCCTTGATTTCTACCTATAGAATCTTTAAAGTTTCCATTTTTCAAAAACACCTGTCCACAAATATATAGCTATTTTTAGATGACATAATATCCCTTTATATGTCCTGTACTTCCTGCTGGGTCCTCATTTAAAATGCCTTTAAATCTTTATTCCCAATAACACAATCTCAGTGAAAATCAGTCATGATTGTGTCACGTGACACAACATTAGTCCAGCATCCACTGTTTATCCAGTTCCACAGTCATTTCCAGATTTGTGGATGTTTTAAGTTACTTTATTGTTGTTCAATTATCGTTGTCTGCATTTTCTCCCCACCCCTCCCCTGCCCTAGCCAAACCCACCTTTCTCCTTTGCTTCCACCCTTCCCCTTGGTTTAGTCCATGTGTCCTTTATAGTAGTTCCTGAAAACTCTTCTCCCCACTGTCCCCTCTCCCCTATCCTTTGGCTATGATTAGATTGTTCTTAATTTAAGTGTCTCTGGATATATTTTGTTTGCTTTGTTCTCTTGTTGATTGTGTAGATTTATGGACTTTTTTTCCCAGCAGTGCTCCACTCCTGACTACAGAGCCTATTCTAGCCTCTATGGCTGCTGCAACCAGTCAACTGGGACATCAAAGGTTGGCCATTTTTCCAGGGATTTTTTTTTCTGTAAAAACTCTCTACAGAAAACCCATTAAAATATTAGTAACTTAGATTTTGTTCAAATTAAGTGAACTTTTCCAAACAAAGTTCCACTAAGCCATTGTAAAGACTTCCAAATCACATGTTTGATGCAAAAAAAAATATTTATTTTACATTAAGAATGTCATACACTTTATGGGAGAGCCCAGAACCCTCTGCCCACAGTGATGATCACCAGAAATAGGACCAAAGGAGGATGCAGTGAAGATTTCATGTTTGGGTGGAAGTTCTCTTTCCTGTGAGCAAATCTGTCCTAGGAATTCTCTTCATTTCCTTCCCTCTGGATCCCAACATCACTGGCAACAGTAGACTGAGAAAACAGGTCAGTTAACCAGCTCCCATAATGTTTGACATGTGAAGAATTCTGATTTGTGATGAGTGTCACAGGCATACTCACTATTCTCATTTCTATTTTTTTTCCTGCATGTTAAAATGTGGTTATTTTGGATGTGATTAGTTTGGAGTCTCTGAGTTTGCCCTGGGAGCTGTAGCCAGAATCACACTTCCAACATCAAGTGTCAATAATGTCCCACCTGTCTGTGCTTGGGAGGTAGTTTCTCTGGTCAAGAAGCAGTCATGAATGAAATGTGACTTTGAAAAGGAGTCTGCTTTATTTTTTATATGGAAAAATATATATTATTTGTATTTATTTTATGATACAAATATATGGACATTATGAATATATTATAGTTTTCATACTTATGAAGTATCTGAAAATGCTAATAAAGCATTTCATATCAGTTTGAAAAGTGTGGGTAAATTTGAGTGTCACCTACTCATCTGGTCCACCATTTCTTCTTATGCTTGGAAAGTTGAGACTGTCCTTTAATCCCATTCCAATGTGTCTCATAAACTAGGGGATCCAGTGTCCCTGATGCACATGGTGGGTGAGATCACAAGAAGTGAAGTCCCTACAGAGGTTCCAGAATGATGAGGGTAACTGACCACAGTCCCTCCACACTTTACAAGAAAGGCTGCCCCACATATGAATTTCTCTCTCAGCTCCAGGGTAAATCATCCCCTGGAGTGTGGGTGCTCATAGCTCTCTCCTCACATGGGGCTGAGGTCTCTGGGAAGACAGAGTTGTACTGTATAAGAAGATGGTACTGCTGAGTCTCTTCCTGTGCCTGGTGACAACCCCCTTGGGTGAGTGTCTCGGGTTTTAGGCATAGGTCTATGGGATAATGGTGATTGTGCCTGACTGACAAGGACTGATGTATCTTGTCCCCAGGTGTCCTGTTCCATGTGTAGCTATAGGACTCAGGACAAGGAATGATAAAAACCTCGCAGACCTCCCTCTCCTGCGCTGTCTCTGGATTCTCTTTTATAACCTATCACAAGCAATGCACCCACCAGGCTGCAGAGAAGGGGCTGGATTGGGTCTGTGCTATATGGAGTGGTGGAAGTACAGAGTACAACCCAACCCATAAATCCTATCTCAGCATCACCAGGGGCACCTCCAAGAGGCAAGTTTATTTAACACTGAGCAGTCTCACAGCTGAGGACACATCTGTGTATTCCTGTGTGAGAAACACAGTTAGGAAAAGTCAGTGTGAGCCCAGGCACAAATCTCCCTGTGGGAGACGGGAAAGCTTGGTTGCAGGGACTGGTCAGGATGACAGGGGGCGCTCTTCTCTCACTAACCACAGAGAATAGCCCCAGGGCCAGGTGTGGACCTGGTTGGGAAGGAAGGGCCTTCCTCTTGGGAGCAGGGATTTCCTCTGGAAACACTCAGCTGCATCCAGACACACAGCCTTCTTCTCTGTGAATCTAATTTCTGAAGTTTTTATTGAAGACAATAAACAAGGGGAAATATCATGAGGTCCATATAACTCTTCTTCATCAAGTTCCGATTTTTCCATTTCTTAACAAATTGCATCACATTTTCTTATGAAATTACACTTAAAATATCACAGAGGAGTGTTTGGTCCACAACAAATTCTATGTTCATAGTAAAACATAAGCACATATTTATGGGCACTTTATCTGTGCTAGTAGAAACTAAAACATCCCAAAACCCCTTCTAATTTTACAATTAGCAAACTAGGGAACATCCATGAATGGATTGCTACTCAGAAGTGAAAATAATGATCGGCTGATATGGGCAGAATAAAGGTCTCTGTCAGTGATCACTCAACCTGGAATGTTCCAGGCTCAGAGAACAAAGGGGTGTGTCCTGGTGCTCACAGGGTGATCCTAGGAGGACAGTGGGAGGCTGGGATTTATGTCCTTTCTCACTGTTACCAGGTGGGAAGCTGAACTCTGTATACTGAGGGTTCCCTCATTCTCAGCAGGGCCCTGAGGGATGGACGGCTCCACACAGGGAAACAAACACCTCCAGGCTCCTGTGAATGCACAGCACCCACCACCAGGTCTGCTGTTGTTCTGACAGAAGCTGTCTCCTCCAGGTGCCTCCGTCTTTGGTTTCCCCACAAGCATAAGATCCCAGGGCAGCAGACACTCCACTGACCACCCATCCCCTGCAATGGACTTCCACGTCACCCAGTGACCATGGGAATGTCCATGGGGATCAATATCCATGGGAATAGATCCAGAACTCTACCTGATGGCTGATCTCTAGTCTTTCTCTAGACAAAACTTAGAGGTGGGTTATTCACCTGCTGGTGGGGACAAAGATAGCTGTGCTCCACACTCAGCAATTGCCTGCGTGCTCAGATCTCAATACCTGGCAGCTCATCTCTGCATGAGCCACCTGTTCCGGTGTGTGAACCATTTCAGCAAGCCAGGATAAGGAAGTCAGTGAACCAGGGTCCCAAGGGTGCTTTGCCCAGGACAAGGCCTCCGTCCCAGGACTGGGGTCAACTGGACAGAGCGAGCCCTGTCACTTGGTGGCAGCTGACTGAAGCTCAAACTCATCAGCCAGCAGCTTGATCTTCAATGAAGGACACTGCCACCTTCTCTCCTGAAAAGGGAACCTGTGACCAGGCGCTGGCAGTGTGGAATCTGTGCTCCTGAATGCACTTGTCTTGAAAGTATTTGCTGCACTGTGATGTGGAAGGGAGGGTGTGTTCCTTCACCCGTTGTCCAGCTGTTCCCACTGTCAGCATAATCTCTGGAGTAAATTCTTCTTCATCATCTGTGTTCCACTAGGACCATCTCCAGCCATAGCAGCAATTAAAAAAAAATCTGCATTTCCACCAGAACTGAAATCCTTGTAGCTCCTTGTGAGTGTTTGTGGGGGGCTAGGACCGCAGCATTCCTGGACCTTAGACTGAGCCTTATTTTTAGGCTTAGTTGTGCACAGTCCAGGCTGTGTACTTGTAGCTTTTCTTGTACCTCAGCATCACTGAGATTTTTGTGTAAATGGTGTAATTTGCCCTGTGTTCTTGGGTATACTGTGCACCTATTTTTTTTTTCTGCCAAAATTTTCAGGAATAAAACTTTCACTTTAATATTTTACTTCAATTTTGATTTAGGTTTATTTAGAAACACAACAGATTATCATATATCTGAGTATTATTTTGCATATAGATATTTTATTGATTTCTAGAATTATACTTTTAATGGATAAGCACAAATAAAAGAATTAAAATATTTATATAGATAAGGAAGTTCTACAACCCATGTACAATGCACAGCCCTTTTTTTCCTCAAAAATTTGGGTAAAAATGTGTTCATTGTACAAGACAAATTATGGTACATTAACTGACTTTATACTAAATCCATGTTAGAGAGTCAACAAAAAAGGGCTGGAGGGGGTAGGTATTATTGGACAGAATCTAAAGTCAGGGGACACTTTAGGTGATGGGCAGATGCTCCATCTAAAGGGATGATTCAGAACATTGTCAATGTGCAGACAGACACCTCTCTATACTACTCTGTGAGAGAATCAGAGAAATAAAGTCAGGGTGAGCTCAGATACACACCTCCCTGTGCAAAGACAAAAAAAGGCTGAACTGCAGGGGGCTCTCAAGACTCGGGGCAAAGTAAAAAACAAACCAGCCCTTGCACCACAGGGACTCTAACCAACCAGGCTCAAGTTTCTGGGTCCCCTTTTCCTTACTCATCTCCTGTATCTGCTCATGAGGAGATGCCTATCCATTGTCATCCCATTGTCTTGCCTTCATGTCTCCTGGCTGCAACCATTCAGAATGGGGACCATTGAGCTATAGGTCAGTGATAACCCCCACATGTTGGGTCAGTGTTGGATACACTGACTAGACAAGGTCCCCTAGATCTGACCCTCCCTAGGGCAAGCCAGAACCATACTCACCACAGAATCTGCAAGTCCCAGGTGCAGGGAGAACAGGAAGCCACGAGGGCAGGCAATCTCAAGTCTTCACATCAAATGTGTTTTCTCTTGGTCTGTTGTCAAAGCCGGTCACTCACAAGATTCAACTCAGGGTGGGGTTCTGTGCATGTGCCAGGAAGTGTGGAGAAGGGAGATCTGGGGTTCAATACCATGAGCATTATGACAGTGTGTGTGTGTGTGTGTGTGTGTGTGTGTGTGTGTGTATGTGTGATTTATTGGGCAGGATATGGGCAGTGTGATTAGGGCCACATGCTGGGATCCTCATATGGGACCTGAAAAGACAGGAACCTGAGGACATGACAGACCACAAGTTCCAGTGGTGTTCAGGGCTCAGGCTGAGTCAGGGAATCATGTAGCTCCAAGGAAGAAGCTCCTTGGTGGCTTCAAAGAGCCCTGGGTATGGGTTTCCCTGCAAAGTCACCAGGGTTAAGTACAGCCAATTCAGTGGCCAGAGATGTCAAAGCACATTGTATTCCTGAGGGAGCAGCCTAAAGTCAGATCCAGCCTTTAATTCTGGACTACAGTTGATGAGAATCTCATGTCCTGTGAGGCTGGACAAGACCCTTCCTTTGAGAATGCAGTCTGGGCAGCAGGAGACAGAGGAGACCCACGAGCTCAGGGCTGCTGTTCAGGAGCAGGTGCAGAGAGAGCTGGGGCAAGACTTCCAGTGAGGGCCTGGGTCTTCCTCTTTTCAGTAAATCATCTAAAATATTTCAGACATGAGTTGACTGTAAACATCCAATTCCTCCAGAGAATTTACCCAACCAAATAAAACATGAGGCCCACACTCAATAAGGGTATTTCTATAGTTTCCTTATATCTGAATTGGACAGAGCTGAGGAGGGGGGTGGTTTCATTCACTCACTGGGTGCAGCATTTGGGAGACACACTGTTCAAGGAAGGAAATTCAGGCACAGAGTCCATAACTGGTCCAGGTGGTCTCTATGTCACTCGAAGGGTGGATTCTTAATGAGGATCATGTGCTGTGGGGGCTTGTTCTTCAGTGCAAGAAGTTTTGTCTCCTCAGAGATGGGGGACCTGACAGGGGACACACATTTTAAAACAGTGACTGGGACTTGGACCCTGAGTCTTGCACTGAGCATGGACCCCGTGTCCTCTAGTTCTCTCAGGTGGGGTCAAGTCTTCAGCTATAAAACTCTGTGTCTCATGAATATGCAAATGAGAAGAGGTAGACTGGGTTAAATGTGGGTCTGTCTGTGTCCTGAGGGCATCACCCTCATCCACAGTCTCCCCTTAAGAAGTCCTGACTGCACAGCCCCTCACCATGGACTGGAGCTGGAGAGCCCTCTTCCTGGTGGCAGTGGCTACAGGTAAGTGACTCTTTTGCTCCTGGGTTGAGGAGGGGACCAGGGATTGTCAAGAGACATTTTCAACCCTTCCTGCCTCCTCTCCACAGGTGTCCACTCCCAGGTGCAGCTGGTGCAGTCTGGGGCTGAGGTGAGGAAGCCTGGGGCCTCAGTGAAGGTCTCCTGCAAGGCTTCTGGGTACGCCTTCACCAGCTACTGGATGCACTGGGTGCGGCAGGCCCCAGGTGAAGGCCTTGAGTGGATGGGGTATGTTTACCCTTACAATGGTAACACAAACTACGCGCAGAAGTTCCAGGGCAGACTCACCATAACCGCTGACAAGTCCACGAGCACAGCCTACATGGAGCTGAGCACCCTGAGAACCGAGGACACAGCCGTGTATTACTGCGTGAGAGACACAGTGAGGAGAAGTCACTGCGAGCCCAGACACAAACCTCCTTAGGGGAGCCAGGAGGGCTGGGCTGCAGGGGGTTCTCGGATCATACCAACCACAGAGAACAAATGCAGGGGCAGCTGTGGGTCTGGGCAGGAAGGAAGGAGCTTTGGCTCGGGAGCAGGGATTTCCTTTCAAAACTCCCAGCTGCGTCCAGGGACACTTCTTCCTTCTGTGTGGCTCTCATTTCCCACACTCTCACTGCAGACAGCAAAGGAAAATGTGAAGCTGTCTGTTTGCAGATGAGATTCCAGCTTTACCTGGGACCTTTCCTTCACCACACTCCTGTGTGTCCTTTATCTTCCTTGACAGTGAACCACCCTGAGTGCTCTTGTCTTACCCGTGGATGGAACCATTTCCCACAAAGTGGACTCCAGCCCTGTCCAGGCCCCTGTGTGCTGAGCTCAGGATCTCGGTTCCCCGGCATGCACACAATGTCCTCACACATTTCCTTCCTTCTGGCAGGCACCCCTCATCCTTCAGGTGTCCTGACCATCCCCCAGCACCTGCACCCTCAGGTCTCTGTCCTCCCTGCCACCTGTAACCCTCTAGTCCCTCATTTTCTGGGTGGATGGGAAAATGCACCCCAACTCTCTTTCAACAATCACAATATGTTACTCTGATGATCTTTGGTTTCCTTTTGAAAAGGTCATATGATTCCATTTGTGTCCCGACTGGAGAATTCATGATAATCCGCAGATCAACACCTCTAACTCAGCCATCCCTAACTTAATCACTCTGCAAAGTCCTGTCATACAAAGGAACACTCACCAGTCCCAGCAGCCAGAATCTGGATGTTTTCTGGGTCCAGGTTCATCCATTCTGGTTCCCTGAGGATCATGGCCTCACCTGTACCTCAGGGACCTGGGGACAGACTTCCATCCTGAGGTGCTTAAAGTTGTGTTGAAAAGTGTGGTTCTGTACATGTGTGTGCACACACATGTTAAAGTGTTGTCATGTGTTTGTATGTGGTATGTGTGTCCATGTATGACTTAACATATGTTCTGAGTCTCCCACAGCTCACAGATTAAGGACCTTCCCACTCGTCAGTGAGAGCCAGACCCTAGGGAGAGCACAACCCACTAGAAAGATTGTGTTTTCTTTTCTGTCAGCTGGGTGTGAGAACAAGGACAATAGTGTGTCATGGACATAACATGCTTACAGATCTTCCCCTTCACAGGAAGTGACTTTTGAGAGTTTTCCGTAAAGTGTGTAAAATCCTGAAAGGTCAGGTGACCCTTACTCAAGGTGTCCCTTTTTCCCAGGTGTCCTGTCAGGAGTCACCTGCACAAGTCAGCATCAGAACTAGTGAAGTACAGAGCATGGCTGCCAGAATGGGGTACATGGGAAGAGGGGTAGTTCACACCCCAACTTTCCCTACAGAGCAGAATCTTGACCCTGGGACATGTCCTGGATCCAGCTCTCCCTGAAGCCAATATCCAAGATCACCAAGGACATGGTGGTAAGTTACTGTACCATGCACATGGAGTGAGACAGTGCCAGTCTACATACCAAAGTCTTTCTTTAGGGACAGGAATGGGTTTGGGTTCCAGGGGTTGTTCAGGACAGTGGGTGCCTAGGGCCCATCTGGTGAGCAGGTGCAGAGAGATGCTAGGAAAAGGATCTGTCAAATAGCCTGCGATTCTTCTCCATGTTCCAAAAATATCTTCACATAGACCTTCCCTCTCATCCTATTTATGTGTGCATCTGTTTCTAGGTGTGTGAGTGTATTAGTTAACATGTGCATCTGTGTGTGGGTCAGTGTTACTGTTTGATTTACCTTCAAGTGCAATTTTATGTGTTCTTGAGTGTGTTGGGGAAGTACCTTCTTTTATGCATAGTTTTATGTGTGTTTCTAAGTGTTTTTATACTCTTAGTACTGGCATGGCTTTTATGGAAAAGTGAAGGCATAATGCTTCTTGATAGTATTTCCTAATTTTCAACTAACTGCTCAGCTGCTAAAAAAATATGCTTGATGACACATCTGAGTATACATGCTGTCCCTTGGTTTCTTTTTAAATTTCCATCCCTGTGTCTGAGCTCTGCAGGCATCCTGCTGGTGATTTGTCTGTGTGCCACTCTGCACCCATCTGTCAGGTGGACATGTCTGCACATGGTGTCTGACTCCCATGTGTACCCCTCCCTGTTCTAGCTGTAGTTCCCATGGACCCTCCATCTGTTGACAGGCCTGATCAGGCTAAAAAATTGTGGGCCTGACCCATCATCTTGGGATCCATATGGATCCCTGAAAGGGCTGCCTGCTCAGTGCTCCAAACACTGGATCCCTCACATCCATCCTTAGAAGGAACCCCTCTCCTGCAGGAAGAAGTACACCACTGTGGGGTGTGGGACTCTTAGGACTGGGATGTGCACCATCTATCTCCTTCAAGATTTACTCCTGGATGCAAGGGTTTCAATTTCATTGTGGGTGGTTTTTGTATTGGGATCATGTTGGATCCTAAGAACAGTGCAGGGGACCTGACCTCCCTGACCCTGATATTTGACAGGTCCCGTCCATGAACACAATGGTCAGACAGGACACATGATTAATCAAAATCATTAATAGAAGAAACAGATGACTTTGTTCCAACTGTAAATAAATTTCATATTGAACACTTCAGTGTCAAACAAATGTGCACAGAGTGAACATATCTGCTAGCAGAGTGACCAGTATCCTTCCTGTTCTCTCCATACTTGACCTGTACACACAGAGACACACACTGTTACACACAGTGACACAATCACAACCCAGTCAGTCACACAGTCACATAAAATAACACACAGTCATGCACTCATTATTGAAAATGACATGCATTCACACACAAGATGTGACACAAAGTGTTCATGTCGTTGCACACCCTTTCCTCTAAAATGTGTCAGTTTTTTTTTTCTCTCACTAAAGCCCAGTCTACATAATGCCTAGGGCTGGCAGTTCTCCTGCTGCAATTGCTAAAATTTGAGCTTAATAGATGACCTTAACTAGCATTATTTTATGTTTACCTCATATAGTAGCAATTATTATAAATAAAATTATGTGTTTGGAAGTGGTGTGGTTCTGAAAATACAGAAGTAGATCTATAACTGAAAAGCATAATTATGAGCAACTTTGTATGTTTGTGCCAATGATTTCAGGAGCCAATTCAGAAAGGTTATCCCAACTCACCTTTAATCTCAGGAAACAGCACAGCAAACACACCTCAGACTCCTATGTCATTATACAAAAGTATAGCTTCTTTATTTCCATGACCACAGTTAAGCATGGTGAAACTGCATTTTCACCTATTGATAAAGTTAGGAAAGTGCACAATTAAATAATGGTCACACTGATGGGGACAAAAGGTGTGAAGAAATGTCCAGGGGAGCTTACTCTGGGCTAAAATGTGGGAGAACCCTGTGCTCTGTCTGGTGGCCCCAAGTGTCCATTTCTCTCTGCTCCAGTCTCTGCTTCTTGGCAAAGGAGAGAGGGTAAATGAGAACAGAAACAGAAACATCACCACAGTGCAGTGTAAATGCAGCATGCTGGTGTCGTCTGAGGTGGTACTGACCTGTTACAGAGAGTAGCCAGGTCTCAAAAACTAGATGTAGTGGGAACAACATAACGATTGTGAAGTCCAATTTTCTACATTTTAAAATTCTTAGTTGTGGTAGAAAATACAAAAGGTACCATCTTATCATATAAAGTATCCACTTCTGTAATGTTAAGTATATTCTGATTGACCTAGAGCAGGGTAAAGAACACTTTCATCTTGCAAACGTGACACTTTACACACATAAACCTACTTACCCACTCCCACCTCTGGCACTTGCCACCCTACTTTCCATTCCAATACACCTGCCTACTCTGGATACACAACATGTATACATGTAATCATACAGACCAGTCGTCTTGTGGCTGTCTCATTTCTCTCATCAGAAAGTCCTCAAGATCCATCCACACTGAAGCATCTGACAGGGTTTCCCACCCTCAATGTTGTGTGATACTCTAGTATGTGTATGAACCATATTCTATGCATCCCTCTGCCCTTCAAGGAAGATTTAGGTTCCTTCCACCTATTTTATATTCTGAATCTGCTGCTGTGATCATGGCTGTCTAACCATCTCTATGACATTACTCTAGATGTGCACCCTGGAGTCCAATTGCTGCACCATATGACACCTCCATTTTCAATCTTTGAAAAGCCTCCATACTGATTTTCCTAGTGGGTGCAGAAGAGCTCCTATTTTCTATATTCTTGCCAACACATGTTATGTTGTTTGGTTTCTTTTTGTTATAAGCTTCCTAATGGATGTGAGGTGACATCGCATTGTGGTTTTGACTTGCATTTCTCTAATTATCACTAATGTTGACTATCTTTTAACATGCATATTGCCCATAGTGTTTCAGCTTTGAAATATGTCTATTTCATTTTTTATCCCCAATTTCTTTCAGTTGTATGGATATATGATCATTCCTCATTGTATATGTGTAAGGTGTACAGCATAATGACTGGACTTACATAACTTGTGAAATGATTAACAGATATAGAGTTAACATGTATTATTTCACATAGACACAGGGAAATACAAAGGAAGTGAAGAGAAGAAAATATAAGAAAAAGAAGGAGAAGAGGGGTTTCTTTGTGCTGAAAACTTTTAGGATCTATTCTCTTTAGCAAAATTCACACCTACTGTACAGCAGTGTAAAATCTAGTCATCATACCACCCATTACAGCCCCAGGACTCACAACTGTAAGTTTGTACCTTCAGATTACCAACATCTGATTCTCCCACAGCCCAAACTCTACCTCTGGTAACACAGATATGACCTTTTTAATGATTTTTTTAGACTACATATGCAGAATTGTTCACACAGTATTTTTATTCTGTGCCACACTTACTATGTGTACCATTATTCTCACAATGTCTATTTATGTTGTCACTAATGGAAGGAAATTCTTCTGATTATAGAAAATGATGGTCCATTATACATACTTTCTGTATCCATGTTTTGGCTATTGTACATAATGCTAAAGTAAACATGAAACTACAGATAACATGTTGATATAGTGATTTTGCTTCCTTTGATTCCTACCCAGAGGTGGAATTTCTGTGCCATAAGGCATTTATGTTTTTATTTTTTAAGGTAATTCCATACTGTTTTCCTTTAACTTCACCACTTCACATTCCCACTCATAGTGCACATGGTTGCATTGACAGCATGTCTACAGCAGTCTTTCTAATCTCTTGTTTATGCTCATAGTTTGTTGTTTCATTTGGATTTTTATGTTAAATTGTAGAGATTCCTTTCATATCCTGGATGTTATCATATTATTAGATATATAACTTGAAAACAGTTCCTCCATTGCATGGGTTGACTTTGTCTTGTTGATATTCTTCCCATGCACATATGATGTTGTATTTAATGTAAGTCAATTTGTTCCTATTTCCTGTTGTTTATTTTGTTTTATGACCTATTCAGTAAATTATTGACAAGCCATCAAGGTTTTTTTTTATGTTTTGTTTTAGAGATTTTATACTTTTAGGTCTACATTCAGGTCTTTAATTCATTTTGAGTTAATGTTTCTACATGGTATATGATAGGGTTTTGTTTTATTGTCTTTACATGGATATTTGGTGAACCCAACACCACTTATTGGTGAATCTGTCCTTTCCACATCACCTAGTCATTAAATGCAGGAAAAAATGACAAAATGCAACACACATTCCTGGCATTCAACACACTCAAGGCAGAAGGAAACTGTTTCATATAATAAAGGTCATGTACAAAGGCCCACAAGTAACATCGTTGTCAGTGGTGAAAATAATGGAAACTTTTTCTCTAAGATCAGGAGCAAGTCAAACACACCCACTCTCACCGATGGCATTCAGCATAGCACAGATTTCCTAGCAGAAGTACTATGGGAGAAAATTCAATAAAATGCACCCAAATCAAAAAGGAACTAAAATGGTCACTTTTCACACATGACATGAACTTATGGTGGGATTTCACTTCATTCCAATGATTAAATGAAGATTTTCTTTTGAAGAAGATTATGATATGTGTGTGGATTCCCTTTGCACTGTGGCACTTGACCCTCCTACATTCCATGGATACAGCAGGAGCTAAAGTGCTCATGCAAATGAAGTGGGTGTGAGTCCATGTGTATGTGTGTGTGCACATATGGGGATTGCAAACTGCAAGGTGTAGTATTGTGCTTTACAACTATCATCACTACAAATTAGAGTAATATCAAAACATGTATTTGTGAATCATGATGTTACCTTTAATTATCTCTTTATAATGAAAGTAAATTTTTTCTTCATATAAATTGAGTATGTAACCAAATGTAGGACCATCTTACTCTTTCCAAGATTCTGAAACATGGGTTGAGCCCTGGACATAGGGGTTTTGTTGCTGGGCTGCTTTGTGAGAGGGAAGTGAGGTATGTCCACGGTTGGTGGGTCATTCTCAGCCCATTTTCAGGCCTCCCTTAGTCTCCCCTCTGATCCTGAGAGCATGGGGATGTGCAGTAGTGCAATCTCAATGTCACCCAGTCATGTTTTACACATAACTCATTAAGAGAGGCCTCATGTAAACCACAAATGCAATGAAAGCAGAAATGTTGTTTTATCACAACACTGCAAGATAGGAAATCATCTTATTTCATGCAAACAGCACAAAAAAAAACCTAATTCCTAAAACCCATGGAGTTCAGGATGGTCACTGTATAGTTGCATACACAGCACTAAAATGATCTAGAAATGCTGTTTCTGCAGTGTATTTCATGTAGCAATGGAAACCATGTGGATGAAGAACTCTCAGGGACCAAAGGAAAGGAAACTCTCAGCAGTGTTTTCATTTTTTCTGTGTGTGTTCCCATCAGCTCCCTGGAGCCTTCCCTGGTAACAGAAAGTCATTTTCTCTCCTGACCTATGGGGCACCACGCAAGGCCCCATGTCCCTGGGAAATTCCAGTGGGGCTGACATGCAGGGCCAACACTGCTGTGAACACACACTTGCTCACACAGTGAGCACAGATGACTTGTGCAATGATCCTCTCTCATATTCACAATCCCACCCTCACTCTTCCAATACTGGGGAAGTTGGAAGGGAGGGAAAGCACGTCTTTGTTAAAACACTGGGTTTCATATTATAGGAGCATTATCTGACGAGAAAGCTTGAAGAGTTTCCAAGAGGGCTGCAGAGTAGTGGGAAGCTCTTCCCACTTCCTCCCAGCACAGGCAGAACTTGAAGCTAAACTTCAGAGCAATCAACTTGGGAAACCAGTGGAAGTATAGCTGGTATGGAAATTTATACACAAAAGAAGATGAGAGGAGACAAAGAGAGGGTGACACTGCCCTCCATGCAGATGAAGGAATTGGGAAGTCCAAAAGATATGGCTGCAGGGATCCCCTTCCTACAGAGAAGGGGGTGCTGTTAGCCATGCAGAGGTGCCCATACCTCGGCCATGGAGATGGAGAAAGGAGCCCATGTAACATTTGGATTTGGAACCTGCGGGGATTTGGTCCTCCTCGGGGACTCAGAACACAGCATCCCTGGGAGGGAGCAACCCTACTGTTACAAAATCAGGATCTCTGACTGCTGGAAGGGCCATGAGGCAGTCCCAGGCTGGAGGAGGGGTATTCCTGGTTCACCCAGTAGTGATTTTAAGGGATCCTTTATTTTATGGAAAGACTGTGGGCAGAGAACCATAGGGAGTCTGGACCGTTTGGTTTGAGGAAGAGGACCTGTGTTGCCCATCTCCTGTTCATGGGAGAAGCCTGCAGCCCATGTTGAATCACAAGGTCTGCCCAGTCCTGTGGTCTTCCAAGGGGTAAAGCTTGGGCTGGATATTTGTCTCATCCCTGCTTGTCAGATGGCAGGGTGGCAGTGTTTGACCTTTGGAGCCCTGGAGGAGCTGGGGAGACTGTCTTGCCATGTTGGTCTGATTTTTTTTTCAGGGGATACCCTTGGCAGGCCACAGAGAGCTGGAGTGTTTTGGACAATTTCTCCCAGGTGGGCTTCTGTCCTGGAGTCAGTTGGGCACGTTATGGACTATGCAGTTGCATTATGGGGAAGCAGAACCCAGGTCTCTAATGAATTCAGCCCCTGTAGTCACCAGATGGACAGGAAGTGATGCTCCCCTAGAGAACCTCTCCCAAGAATGTTTGAAACACCACTGCCCAGATCAGATAACCCCACTGAACACACTTCTGATGGGGAAGGGACAGGTGCTGAGAGTGGGGACACTGAAAAGTCCAGACTGGGGCAGACCCAAGTAGGTGACCTGACCCACTGTTCTACTAGAAACCCTGCCCTGACAGCTTGCCTAAGTCAGGGTGAGGACAGCATCTGATATCGGCTTGCAACAGAGAATCTCTCAGATGGCCCAGGACCAGACAACAAGTGACACCTTTGGACGACAGTAGAGCAAGATCCAGTAGAATTCACAAACAACTTATCCAGGGGTGATCACAGCAGGCTCCTCAATCTGTGGGGAGAATCCACACATTTATCTTTATTAATCTTCTAAAAGCTCCTTATTTTTTCCTTTGACATTTATTTTCCCTCTTTCCTTTTATATCTCTTACTTTCTCTTTCTTTGCCTTACTCTATTTCTTTATTTTTCTTTCTTTAAGTTAATTTTGTTGATGATGTTACTATACTTGTCCCAGTTTTTTGCCCTTTGTTCTCATCTGCTTGATAGCCCTCTTCCCTTCAGGAACTCCCACACCCCATCTTAGTTCATGTCCATGGATCATGCGTATAAGTCCTTTGGCTTCTCTATCTCTTATTAGTATTTCCACTATTCTTGTTCTATCTTTTATTTTTATTTTTCTGTATGTATTAGTTTTCTTTACTTTCCCTTCCTTATGTCTATTCATATTCTCTTTCCCAGTCATTTTTAAATTATTGAATTGTTTTTGCTTCTTGTCTTTTATTGTTCTGCTTGTATTTTTTGTATTTTTTTCTTATTATTTTATTATTGTATTTGCTAATGTTGTTATGTTTTTCTGTGCCATTGTTTTGGTTCTGTTTCATTTGTTGTGTTCTGTTGGCACCTATACAGTGGTTGTAGAAGACAGAGTGTGTATATAGATTGTAGATTTTCACTCTCCTCCCCTTTGGTGACGAGGTTGCAGCTCCCAGCAGGGACAGAAAGGGGTCAATCTGGCTGGGGCATAATCTATTCCTCTCTGTAATTACTCTCAACAAGATGGAGAAAACTTGCATCATTGAAACACCTGATGGAGGCCACGTGATCAAAGTCCACAGCCCCTGCTTGCTCTGGGTTGGCGTCTTCCCAACCAATAAACACATACAGCAAACTACTGCCCACAGGATGAGACAGTCTTAGAGGATCCAGAGAGTCCATGTGAGGGGACAACAATGGAGGCCAAATCTGACCACAGGGCCACCTGCAGCAGGGACAGGTACACCTGACCTTCTAACCCTAACCCTTGTGAAGTCAATTTACATCTCAGACATTCGATTACAGAGGGTACAGAACAGGGTCAGTGTGGATCCATGACAGTGGTCCTGTGCCCAACACAGACTTTAGCAGCAGTTGTCTGTGACAGTGGTAGGTGACTTCTCCACTCAGGTGAGGAAACTGAGACCACAGTTGTATACAGCCCTGGAAAGTAGGTAACACTAGATACAGACACTCATTATGGTCTCATTACAGCAAGGGGGTGCTACAGTCTCATGGGGTGTGTCTCACTCTGCACTGGATTAGGGTTAGGGGAGTGCTGGGGCCAATATAGAGGGCACAGAACCGGACATCAGGCTCATTGTCATCAGATGTAACATCTTGGACATGAGCCAGCCCTGCTCAGGATTCTGTGATTACTTGTTTAAATACTATCTTGATTGCACTTCATGGTCCACAAACTCCTTTACAGAGGCACAGCCCTCTCTGAAGGTCTCCAACCCCAGGGCATTTTATATAGCAGGAAGACATGCAAATAGGGCCCTTCTGCTCATGAAAAGCAGCTCAGCTCAAATATTGCAGCTCTGGAGCAGGAGCCTGGCCCAGGATTTCTACGTGTTACCTGTCCCTGCTCAGGACAGCACACAAACCAGTCACCATGGAGTTTGGGATCAGCTGGGTTTTCCTTGTTGCTATTTTAAGAGGTGATCTGTGGAGAATAAGAGACACTGAGTATATGAGTGAAAATGACTGAGAGAAACAGTGGAGAGTGACAGTTTCCTGACCTGACATCTTTGTGTTTGCAGGTGTGCATTGTGAGGTATAGCTGGTGGAATCTGGGAGAGGCTTGATGCAGCCTGGGGGATCTCTGATACTCTCCTGTGAAGCCTCTGGATTCTCCTTAAGCAGCTACAATATGACCTGGGTCCACCAGCCTCCAGGGAAGGGACTAGAGTGGGTCTCATGCATTAGTACTACTGGTACCCCCAGCTCTGTGAAGGGCTATTAACCATCTCCAGAGACAATGGCAAGAACAGGCTCTATCTGCAAATGACCAACCTGAGAGCCCAGGACAGGCCTTGTATTACTGTACAAGTGACACAGTAAGGGGAAGCCACTGTGAGCCCAGACACAAACCTCCCTGAAGGAGACAAGAGGGCTGGGCTGCAGGGGATGTTCTGGACACCAAGGGGCGCTCAGGGCTTACTGAGTTCAGGGAGCAGTTTGGGAGCAGCGTCAGATGCAGTTTAAGGGCTGGTTTCCTGGCAGATGTGGGATTAACTCTCCACACAGCAATTTCCCTCCAGCTGCCTCCCTCCCTTCCTGGTTCTGTGCAGACCTCTTCAGTGTCTGAGTTACAGAGTCTTGTTGTCATAGAAGGGAAACACTCTTACATACTCTAAAGTCAGAGAAACACATGCATTTGTTTTCTCTTATTCTAGTACAACATCAATGAATCATCAAACCTCCTGACCCAAATCAGATGAATCCAACCAGAGGCTCTGCTGGACTCAACAGTGCATCCCAGCCTCACACAACAAAGTGTCCAAGTCAGCCAATAGCAAGACACATGCTTGATGGGCAGTGGGCACCAGAGGTGTCTGAACCCAAAGCCAGAGAAGGAAACCCCTTGTTGTTATGTTCACTGACATGGCATCATGCTCACAGCACCAAGTGTAGGTGACATGACACATGGCAGAGGGGCCCATGGCAGTGTGGTGAGGATGTCCAGGCTGTCAAAACACACCCCAAGGTTCATTGAACATTTATCACATATGGACTTAAATCTCTGGGAGGGACAGGAAAGGCCCTTCAGCAAGTTAGATGATTACAGTAAGTCCTGGTTAGCATCCCCCAGATTGTTTACCGAGGTAGGAACCACCAACAATTAATATGAGGCTGTGGTTCTCAATGGGGGCCTCTAATAAACTGAGAGACTTCTGAATTTTCCCAATAAAGATGACACATGTGAGCACAGTCCTGAATTCAGCCACTTCTCCTGCCTGCCACACTCTCACCCACACCCTTGCCTTTGCCTCCCTGTCATTTTTGTTAATTCCCTTTTTACTTCTATTTCAATTTCAGTTGACATTCAGTATTAGTTGATAGGAACTTCCAGCCTACAACAGAGTAGCCAGACATTTATACTATTTCTGAGGTGATTGTCCAATATTTGCAGTACCCACCTGTCACCACACATAGTTATTACAGTAGTATTGCCTTTATTTGATGTGCTGTGCTTTACATCCCTAAGTTTAATCATAACAGCCAAGGTCTGCGTGTTCCTCTGTCTGATTTATTTTATTCAATATAGTCCACTCTATGCCCATCCACATTATCCCAAATAGTAAGATTTCATTTTTTTACTGCTGGATGAAAGAGACGGGATAATTTCCAAATTAGTGTCCTGGGCAGAAAGTCCACTTAGTTGTTTTCTTTTCTTTCTGTAAAATACAAGATTCTTTCTTATGTTGGCTAATTCCCAGGTGGTATAATATTGAATGATTTCAACTAATGTCTTGATTTGATTGCTATCAACTTCCAGTGGTCTAAAAATGATCATGGAACATCACCCACTGATAAATCTTCAGCTCTAAACTTCATAAACCACTTTTGAAAGATATGATCAATCTCAGCACCTTGTATATTTTCTGCACATTTTTTTTAATTTTTGCATTTCTTTTCCCTTATTGTATCTTTTGAAATAATGCAGGTTAACATGCCTAAAATGTTGCATTCTCTTCCATCCTCAATATTAAAATAACTACAAAATCCACCAATTTGGATGTTGTCTAAATGCATGTTCATATGAGAGCTGTCACAACACAATTCAAAAACATTGTTTCAAATGAAGTTAAGGACAACTAAGCACTACAAGAGCCGTCTTAGAGAAAAACCAAATGAACTTATGGCCAAGACAATATCTTAATGACTGGGTGACTATGTGAGGCTTTTTCACAGGAAAATGACACAAGACATCTTAAAGTTGCTACAGAAGGAGGAAAGTCACAGCATAAAAGAAAAGAACCCTGGAAGTGTTGACTCCAGGTTTGTTTGATCCCACCATCCATGTCCCTGGGAGTATACCTTCCCAGTTCTGCACACTGACCCACACAGCATGTAACTTCATGCTCAGGGGCTGACCCTCCGGCGTGGATCAGGTGAGAGCATTCTGGAGTCTCATGTGCAGACCTGAAAACAATTGAAAGAGGGGGAAGAGGAAGCTTGTGAAATTTACTGCTGATGAACCAGGTTTGAACATGTCTCCTCCAGGCCTGACTAGGACAATGCCAAATGTTCACAGACCTACAGATGCTGATGGTGAAAATAAGACTGGTCTGCCAGTTTCATGAAGGGCTGGAACCACCAGCCCCAGGATGAGGAGGCTATATAAATTGTTAATTTACTTGGTGATCATTGGATGGATACAAATGATGGTCTTCATATCAGTTATGCTTTTGTATGCTTTCTGTTATTTCATATTACTGACTGGCATAAAGTTTTTCCATAATGAAATTTCTATAATTGTAACATACTTAATCATCTTTAACTTCATCTTCACCCAAGCAGGTCTAGTCATGTCTGAGTTTGTACTGTTTCCCAAATTTTGAACCTGTTTTGACCACAGAGTCTAGAAACTAAAAGCAAAAATGAGTCAGCTTGGATGCTGCACATTTGGCACCAAACTCCTGAAGGATCCTGAACTGGGGGCATTGTCCACTTCTTGGTAGAGTTCACACTTCTGTTCCCCACTGATCCACACAGAGGTACCCCCTCCTCCAACACCATGTCCACATACTCCAGGTCACATGCTGTTCTTAGTTCATTCCCTCATCACTTTGTAGGGTAAATGGTGTTAGACTGAACTTCTCATCTCCTGAACATGGATGTCCTACAAGTTCAATTCTAACTGTGGTTATGAGAGTTGAATTGTATTGGTGTGTTCATGACTGTTGACTTTTTATTAAATTATTTATTTATTTATTTTTAGAGAGGGAAGGGAGGGAGATAGAGAGAGAGAGAAACATCAATGTGTGGTTGCTGGGGGCTGTGGCCTGCAATCCAGGCATGTGCCCTGACTGGGGATCAAACCTGTGATATTTTGGTTCACAGCCCGTGCTCAATCCACTGAGCTACGCCAGCCAGGGTGGCTGTTGACTTTTAAAGGCATCTATTATTTTCAGTTCCTCTCAGTTTATGACAATTTACTTTTCTGGGTCTTGTATCATCTCCTAGAGCAGTTATGTCACTGGAGAGAGCACAGGACCAGATTTAGGAAGTAATCATTTTCTTTTCATTTTATTATTTTTCTCTCCACCACAAAACATTACTTTCATTGCTTTTAGAGAGAACAAAAGGAGGAAAGGAAGAAAGAGAGAGAGATATCACTTGCTTTCCATTCACACCCAGACTAGGAATCATATGCACATGAATCTGGGATCAAAACCACAGCCTCTTGGTTACTGGACAATGTTCCAACCAACTCAGCCAAACTGTCCAAGGCTGGACAGTAATTCTTAACAAACATGCACTCTGGGACAACTCACATGTCACCACCCAAACCCACAGGTCCCTATTTAGCAAGAGGACAGGGAAATAGGGTCCCTGAAAAGCAACCTATCTTGATCCTGCATCTTGGGGACAGGAGCCCAACCTGGGGTTGCCAGGTGTTCCCAGTCCCCACACAGGACAGATCACAGGCCACTCACCATGGAGTTAAGGCTCTGCTGGATTTTCCTTGTTGCTATTTTAAAAGGTAATTTATGGAGAACAAGAAACACTGAGTATGTGAGTGTTTATGATATGAACAGTAGAGACATGGCAGTTTCCTGACATGACAGCTTTGTGTTTGTGGGGGTCTAGTGTGACGTGCAACTGGAGGGGTCTGGGGAAGGCTTTGTGCAGACTTGCAGGTCTCTGATGCTGTCCCGTGTTAAGTCTGGATTCACCTTTAGTATCTAGTGGTTGAGCTGGGCCCATGAGACTCCAGGGAATGGGCTGGAGGGTGCCTCAGAAATTAATGGGGATGGAAGTACCATGTACTATGCTAATGAGTGAAAGGATGATTCACCATCTCCAGAGACAGTAGCAAAACAAGTCTGTACCTACAAATGCACAACTTGAGAGCTGAGGACATGGCCGTGTATTACTGTGTCAGACACACAGAGAGGGGAATTCAGTGTGAGCCCAGACACAAACCTCCCTGCTGGAGACAAAAAGGCTGGGCTCCAGGGGATGATTTGGACACCAGGGGGCGCTCAGGACAATGGATGATTGATTGCAAATGATTTTTCTCCATCTTAAGCTTAGACAGTAACTTATGGCAATCCACAAGCAATTACTGTAACAATAGAGATTCATATGATTCATCAGATTATGTGAATATTTTCTTAGAAGGATATTTGATTGATGCGGGTCCCAGGTGTGATAATGTATTGTAATGACAAGATCAACACAGATGATGAATGTGCAGTGGCTTAAATGACATAGTGCCAGCATAACTGCCACGTGCTTGACAAATCCAACACAGTCCAAGGTCCTGAGGAAATGGGAACTTTCTCAGTGTTCTTCTAGGTAGGATCCACCTGCAACATTCCCTAGACATCAAAAACAAAAACAGATGTGCTTGTCTGTCTCTGGAGTTTTGTGAGATCTCCATACCCACCGGACTGCTGGATTTGGAGGACAGGGAGTTCACACATGGGATATCACCAGAGCTCCTCCATGAATGACCCCAGAGAAGACAAGCTTGAAAAGGGAGTCAGAGTAATGACCAGTGGTGTCTGTATTTTCATCTGTGACACTGGCATAAGTGTGCTTGACCTCCAATATCCATTGACACTCAGCCATGACTGATGAAGTATCTACAACTTGGACTGAGGCAGACTGGACCACCTGAGGAAAGTCTGTGAGTCCCCTAGTGGAAAATGGGAATTAGAACAGAAAGTGTGCAGTGTAGTGGTACAGGGATGCACTACACAGAGGCAATTATAAGCTGATTATTTAGCATGAAAAGTCCCCTATGGCTGAAGAACATCAAGTAATTTGGAACCTGAAATATCCATAAAGTCTTGGGCCAGAAAGACAAGCACTTCCCTAGGGACAGCTGTGGCCAGAGCAGCTCTGTATTAAAACAGGAACAATTACACTGGGCTGTGCCACCTGATGAATATGAGGTCTTTCTCCTCCTGTTCTTGATCCAGGAGCCGGTCTTCCTCAGTGGCTCACCTTGGATAACAGGCAGCACTCTTAGCTCCTGTTGTCACATAACTACTGGATCTTTAACATCTTCCAAGTGTCTACCAATATGCTACTTTGGTCACAGGGAGATTTTTAGATGGATGTACAGGCCCTGTGTGGAAGGCCACAACACTGAGATGATAAGAAATACTTGTGAAAAAGTTAAGAGTGAGTCAGCTCAGTCACCTGAATCACACACTCTTTTACCTGATGGCCATGAACAGCCCGAGTGCTTGGGAGTGAAGGATAAATGGGTGTTGTCAAGTGGCCTACCATATATCAGGAAGAATTTTGTGGAAACCTAGTCACTATAGAGATGACCATAGAGACCCTGAGCAGAGATAAATCAGTAGGGAGATAAGTGACACATGGAGTAGGGCCTATCACATCCCATTGGAAGAAACTTCCAGGTGACAGGATCCAGCAAGGATACTTCCTAGTGTCCCTGTTGAAGTGAGTGACCACCTGAGTCCCTGAAGTGAAATACATGGAGGAGCTAACCCAGAGTATTGATGGGTTCAAGGTCCATATATTCCTCTTGCACCCATGGAGGAACCAAGTGCCAACCACAGAGACAGTGGCTCACCGTGGGATCAATTACCTGAGGTAATGGCCCACACAGATCACAGTGGATGGGTCAGGCCATGTCCCATGGCCCAGGGATTCCCTGAATGGACCCTGAGAGGGACAGGCCCTTGTTCTGCTTTGTACTTCACAGACCCTGTGGCAGGTGCCACTGCTCAAGAGCTGTGAAAGGAATTGAATGCAGACATGGCACTGCATTGCATCCCCTCATGTTTAGAGACACACTTCGCCTTCCATAGCATCTAACAATGAGCAAAAAGGTACCACCTCAGATGTACTCACTGTGTTCCATACAATCTTCATAGTCCTGATTTGACAGGAATGGAAATGAGCTATCAAAATATGTGTTGCATGCACCTGAGGAGATAAAGGTGTGAGGGCTAGTGTACAGGAATCATTGGTGTGTGCTCACACTCACCATGAGGTGCCCAAGAACATTTCCATTGCACAAACTCTGCCAGTTTCCTGGGGGTTGGGGAAGGAGGCATGGGCTAGTGTGCAAGTAGGGCCATATCAGTCCCCCCGCATAATCTCACCCTCTCTTTCCCTACAGGGTGCAGTGGCCCTGGTCCTGCAGGAGTTAGAAACAAGTTTCCATAAGCAAGCAATGCTCAGTGAACTATGTATTTCATTCAGCCTTTATGTCAGAATTTCTATGAGCCCAGTCGGGTGAACTTGCCTTCACTCCATTGGGTACAGTCGAAGAGACACATGGTAGTCCACAGATTATTTAAAAACATTTTTGTTTGGGAACAAGAATAAAATAAACTGTTGTTATTTACAGGTTAGAAAAATAAAAATGGATAGACATCCTCCTTATTGAACTGAAATATTTGCTGTTTATTTACATGTTTCAGAATCATCCACATATTATCCAGTGAACATGACCTTTGCCCTCTTCTTCTCACACAAACCACATTTCCTTCTTCTTTTGGCTTCCTCAAGTCCTTGTGTAACAAGGGCAAAGATGATCCTGCCCTCATTCAAGGTTGTGGCATTGACTGTGGGCTGCTCCTGAGACAGGAACTGAGAACCAGGTCACCCTCATCCTGCAGTGTGCTGTGCTGCCTTCCACTCCACAGAGACTCAGCTAGTGGGCATTCTGGCCCAACACTGGGGATCTCTGTAGATGATGGAAAGGTGCACGATGAATGTGAAGCACAGACCCATGAGATGGGCTTGATCTCACTCCCTGATCCACAGCGTCTGTGATTCCTGAGGTCTGTGATTTGGCTTATGTTTCCAATGATAAGAGATGCCAGACAGGATTAAACTCTTCAACCTGGGTATGTGTGCCTGGGACTTACAGTGATGACCCAGGAAAGATGCAGATTCTGTGCACTAGAATCTGGTGTAAGTCCTTTTCAAGGGCCTCCAGAAATCCACCTCATCACACACTTTAGTACTTTCAGATATCATTGAGGACTTTGTACAAGTTGGAGAAGACATGTCAGCACCCACAATGAACAAGACTGAATGGCCTTGGTGGAGAGATGGGGACAGGGGATGTGAGACCTTAGTGGACACCAGTGTGACCTGGGACTGACACAGAGAGCAGAGACTGTGTAAAGCAATATGTTGGTTTCCTCCAAGATTTTAATTAGTTTCAGATTTGAAAAATTAAGTTAAGAAAATTAACAGAAATTACAAAATGTAAGGATGTAATTAAAATATGTAGTATATAAACTAGTTGAAACAGCAGATTTAACCATCATTTACTACCCATTATTATTATGACTGCAATATTTATAAAACTTTCAATGTCAACACTCACCATCTCTGAGTCTCCCCAGTATGTGGAGCAGTTACTCAAGTGAAAGAAACATCATAATTACGTAAAGCAAAAGGCATGGGGATTCCTTAAGGACTGTGATTTATAGAGGGTGATACTTACAGTGATTCTGATGCCATAAATTCTCTTACAGTCCTGCCCTGCTAGGTGAGGAATAGGGTCTGAGAAAAGTGTCATTGGGAAATTTATCCTCTGCAAATGTCACAGTGTAATCACTCAGGCCTGGAAGGATCAGTGACACTGTGATCACATGGGTTGTGGTTTCATATGACTGTAAGTGCAGTGGGCTGGTTTTCATGGCCATCAGTGCATGTATGCGTGGTCTACCTGTGGTGCTATGACATCGGATAACCAACGACGTCCTCAGGTATTAGGGATATTTGAGTCCCTTTAGGGATTTACGGGACAACCTCCCAATACACGGTCTGCTGTTGACCACAAAGCTGTACATGTTCGTGACTGCACAGGAAACTGTGGTTGTAGAATTTGCCAATGGCAGATATGTTTAACGCAATATTTCTGAATTAACATTGTTTCTAGGCCAAATATTCATCACTTGTAATAGGGACTTGAAAGATCCCTGGAATAGTAATAAAGGTGGCTGGCCCATCTTGTCTGGCATTTATCTTTGTGATCACAGAGACTGGAACCCTGTGGAGCCTCACTCTGAAAGGACACCTGCCTGATCTCTGTGGAGCACCTGTCAGACAGTGAGTTTCTTCTCTGCATGTGACACTTACCATTGTGAACCAACATTGAGACCCCTTTGTCCTTTATCAGGGCCACGATGTTCTTCATCAAAATGCAAGAGAAACACATGACACAGTTTCTTTGAGACTGAGCTGTCTGGTGAATGTGGAGATGAAATATTGAGGTGAGATACTGATAAATTAAATTTAGTTAAATTAAAAAAATTTACATCACCAATGTAATGTTAAGGGAATGAAAAGACCATCACAGACTGCACAACATGTTTTCAAATGTTATGTCTACAAAATATTGCATCTTAAGTGTATAGGACTTTCTACATATTCGGGGAGCTCAGAACCCTCTGATCAGAGACCCACTGCTCCAGAGAGGCTGGATTGAAGAGGGTACCTTTGAGCATCACAGTGACCTTCCCTCTGAGCAAAGCTATTGACAGACCCTCCTCACTCTGCTGCCTCTGAACACAATGGACCCTTAGTACCAGAATCTGAGAATGTGGGTCAGCCATGACTCTGCCCACATCTTCTCTTCAATGGATGAGTCTTCATCAAAGACAGGTGTAGTGTATGCTTTGCATTTTCTCTTATGCATAAAATGTGTGTTTCTGTCTGATGGAATCTGTGAGGGGTCTCTGCATTAGACCACAGTGCCCTAGGAGAGAGTATCTCAGAGAGACATGTTCACATAGAGGACTCACACAGTGAGGGTCCTGGGAGTCCACCCTGCCCACACTTCCTAGTTACTCATATAATTGTGGTCATAGGTGTTTGAGTTAAAGAAAACAAGGACTTGGTACACACTTTCCTATATGTTGGGATCATATTTATGATTCACTTGATGTCAGTATGTTACTAAATACAGAAGCGTGATTATATCATCTGCCCAGTCATGGATGTTTTCAAGTTTGTCTTTTGGAAAGCATATGAACATAAAGCTAATCAAGTTTATTATCTACATGAAAACCAATGGCATTCCACATTTCCTGTAACACACAGAAATGTGGGGCCATCCTTTGCTGTGTTTGCAATGTCCCTCACAATGAAAGTGTCCTCTCAGCCCAAGTCTCACAGGGCATGCAGTCATGAGAAGAAACACTCACAGGGGACGCTGACCCAATCGCTACCCAGTTATGAAAACAGAGTCCTTACATGTAAATTTCTTTGCAGCTCTGGGGTACATCCCGCTGGGCTGTGAGGGCTCACATGTATCTTCCCACATGGGGCTGAGGTCATTGGGGAAGGCAGGGCTGTACTCTAGAAGATGAGACAGGTAGGTCTCCTGCTGTGCCTGGTAAAAACACCCAGGGTGAGTGTCTCATATATCAGACATGAGTCTATGGGATGGTGGTTACTGAACATGAATGACAGGGGAGGTTACTCCTTGTGCCCAGGTGTCCTGTCCCATCTCCAGCTGCAGGAGCTAGACCCAGGACTTGTGAAGCCTTTGCAGACCCTCTCCCTATCCCGCACTCTCTCTGAATTCTCTTTAATGAGCTACAGTGTGCACTGGAACTTCCAGGCTCCAGGCAAGTGGCTGGAGTGGTTCAATGCTATGTGGAGTGGTGGGAGCACAGACTCCAACCCAATGCTGAAATCCAGGCTCATCATCATCAGGGACACATATGAGATCCAAGTTTATTTAACACTGAACGGTTAAGTGCCAGAGACACAGCCATATGATACTGCGTGAGGCATATAGAGAGGAGAAGGTGGTGTGATCCCAGACACAAACCTCCCTGCAGGGGACTGTAGGGCTGGGGTGCAGGGAGAACTCTGGACATCAGGGGGCGCTCTGAATACAGGGGTTAAGGGGTCCCACCAACAATGGAATATCCCCTGGGTAGGTGTGGACCTGATAGAGAAGGAAGGAGCTTCCTATTGGGAGCAGAGGTTTCCTTTCAGAGCCCTCAACCCCACCCAGTGGCATCTCTTCCCTCTTGTCTGTGAATCTAATTTCTTGAATTCTCACTGCAGAAAAGATGTGAGGAGGCAACACTGTTCATTTGCAGATGAGATGTCAGCAGTGACTGGAGGCCTCTTTCTCTCCAAGTCCATCTGTGCTTGTTAGTCTTTCATGATAATGTGAATTACAGATACTTATGAAATTAAATATATACTTAAAATGTATGTCAGCAGTCTGCTAGGATTGTTTGTCCCAAAAGAACAAATTCTTTGTTCATACAAAATATATGCAAATATTTATAGCTTCTTTATTTTGTTAGAAACTACAGAAAAACCCAAAGGCCTTCTATTAATTTAAAACAATGTTTTAAAGATTTTATTTATTTATTTATTTATTTATTTTTAGAGAGAAGGAGGAGGGAGGAAAAGAGGGAGAGAACCATTAATGTGGGGTAGTCTTTTGTGCTCCCCCTACTGGGAACCTGGCCAGCAACCCAGGCCTGTGCCCTGACAGGACTGACCGTTCCCTCATTCTCAGCAGGGCCCTGAAGGATGGATGGCTGCACATACCTCCAGTCTACCGTGAATGCACTGCATCCATGACCAGGTCTGACATTGTCCTGACAGCTGCTGTTTCCTCTCAGAGTCTCCATCTCTGAGTCTCTCCCACAGGCAAAGAACACCAGGACAGCTGACACTTCACTGATCCCAGGTCCCCTACAAGTGGCTGGAGTGGGTCAATGCTACAAGTACCTTTCACTACACTCAGTCCACAAGCTCCTCTGTATGCTCCTGGAGGTAACATCTAATTTACATTCATAGTATAAGTGGAATCATACATTATTTGAATTCCCACTATGACTTTATTCCACACAGGGTGATGTCACAAAGTTTCAACTATGTCATGGCTCATGGCAGGGTTCCCTATGTTTTAAAGCTGAGTAGTACTCTGCCATAAGTGCATACCACACGTTCATCCATACACACACTGATGGACACTGAAATGGTTTTTGCATCTTGACTACAGTGAATAATGCTGCAATGAACAGGGCAATGCAAATGTCATTAGAATTCCTGGTTTTTAACATTTGAATGAACAATTAGAAGTTTCCTGACTCAAACCTGCAGAATTTCATTTTCCCTTTTGGAGACACCAACATGCTCTTTTCCATGTGGCAGCACAATTTTATTTTCTCATCCATAGTGTGCAAGGGCTTCCTTTTTCCACATGCTCACCAACAGGATCTTGTTTATGTTTGTTTTCTGTTCTTTTACAAAATACTTCCTGCCATGCGTGAGGTGATTCCCTACTTGGGCTTTGATCTGGAATTCTTGGTGACTGGGGTCTGCAGTGAGTCTGCTGATACTCTTATTAATTTCTGTGTCTGTATTGTGGACATTTTCTCCATGTGATTTTTTTTTTTTTTTTAGTTTCCATCACTCACCTGCAGTTACCTTTATGATCATGAAGTATGCCTACCTTTTCTGTTAAGCTTCTAACAGGTTATTAGAATTTTAAAATCATTACAGGTTAATGATTAACCTTTTCTGTTAAGCTTCTAACAGGTTATTAGAATTTTAAAATCATTGTTTGACTGTCCAACTGCCTAAGTCTCACAGGAATGCCATATGGGAATATTTCCATTAAGACTCTGGCCTTGATCTGTGTTATTCCCATAGTTTCTGGTGTATCCCAACCTGCAAGAATGGTAGCTACCAGTGCCCTGTTGTGTTCTGCTATGCAGGGCTGTGTGTCATTTCTTCATGCTCACAAGTAATTAACTCAACTGGGACATGAGTTCCTTATTTTACACACTAGACCCTCATTGTGGATGTCTCTGTGAATTAGCAAGGGGTACCTTGGAAGCTTTGGTTTCCATGAAGACAATTGTGGAGGTTGGTTTCTGCCATGGGGTCTGCAGAATTCAACTCTTCCAGTGACTCCTAGCTCATGTTTCCTCCTTGGTGTGGGGTCATCATGTTCTGTCCTGTCCGCAGAGCACCCCTCTGTTCTTGCTTGTCCAGCTGCATCCCACCCTTATGATGGCAGGAAGGTTGTGGGTGTGGTAGTGGGACTGTTCCTGCATCATTCTTGGACATGTGATTAAGCCTTATTCTTAGGTAGAGATGTGTTCAAGCCTGGACTGTGTCCTTGCAGCTGTTCCTGTCCCTGGGGATCTCCAAGACTTTCCTGTAAAGATTCTAGCTTTACATTAACAGAGTTTATACAAACTGTATGTATCAGGCTCAAATAACAAAACAAAACACCGGAATGCATAGGTCTTATTAGCAGAAATCTAAGGTCATGTGACACATGCCGCATCTTTGTAAGGCAGTTCACCATCTAAAGATATGATTCAGAAATAAGGGTTTTCAGGAACATCTATAAAGTACACATGGAAAAAGCCAAAGGGGGTAGGATAAAGGGTAGGAAGTGAGGGTTGCTGTGGTGGCGGTGGTAAAGTAAACTGGAGGTAACTGTACTTGAACAACAAATAAATTAATTAATTAAATTAAGGTATGATTCTGAAATATCATCACTCTGCAGATGTACACCTCCCTGTATTACTGTGTGAGAGAATCAGATAAATAAAGTCAGTGTGAGTCAAGACACATACCTCACTGTGCAAACCAAAAGGGTTGAACTGCAGGGCATGTTCAGGACTCCAGGGGGCAAAGTGACAAACAAACCAGTCACTGAAACAAAGAGACTGACCAGCCAGGACCACTTCTCTGGGTCCCCAGTTCCTGTCTTAGAATCTGCTTGTGTTCTTGGGGAGATGCCTGTTCAGTTTCCCCATTGTTGCCCTTGGGATTCTTGGTTCTGACCTCTGAGAATGGGCACTTGTGGGCTATAGGTAGGTGTGACTCTCCCCACATGTCAGGTCTGTTGGCTGCACTGACTACTTAAGGGTCCCCTGGACCTGACTATTCCCAGGATGACCCTTTTCGCCATGACCTCTGCAGGTTCCATGTTCTCAGAAGACAGGAAACCACAAGGGAGGACACTAACCAGTCTTCACAGGGATCACGTATGCTTCTGTTGTGTTGTCAATGCAGGTCACTCACTAGGTTCAGGTCAACATAGGGGCCCTGCTGATGGGCTAGGAATAGGGGAGATGGGAGCTCTGGAGTCCATCCTGTGTACATCATCACTGTGTGTGAATGCCTCATTTACTGAGCAGTAGATGTGCATTAAGATTAGGGCCTCATACAAGGATACTCAGATGGGATCTTCAAGCAGAGGAACCTAAGAACATCAGGGGTCCCCTAACTCCCCAAGGACTTTTGGGCTTTGTGGTTTTGTCTTAGTCAATGCATCTGGTGGCTTCAGTGAAGGTGCTCTCTGATGGCTTCATAGACCCCAGGCTTGGTGGCTCCCTGCTGGGTCACTGGAGTTTAGAAAGGTGAGTTCTCTGTGCACAGAGATGTAAGATCAGTGTCCCTGGGGAAGCATCCTGGAGTCAGGGTACTTAATTCAATTATAGTAAAGAGATGCTGAGACATCTATCCTCCATGAGCCCAGACAGCACCCATCCTTTCAGAAAGTGGGATGGGAATGGGGGTCACACATGACCCTCAGGTTTAGGGCTGTTGCCCAAGAATAAGTGCAGAGGGAGCTAGGGAGGGAATGCCTATGAGGACTTGGGCCTTTCTCTTTTCATGGAATCTTCTAAAACAAGAGTAAGAAATGAGTTGACTGTAAATATCATATTTTATCAGAAAATTTACCAGACTTAGTAAGACATGAGAACCAGACTAATGGTTATTTCTAGGTCTTCTTTATATTTGAATTGTAAGGAGCTAGGAGAAAAGATGGTTGTATTAACTCACTAGGTGCAGCTTTTGTAGACACACTGATTAAGGAATAAGATTTTCAGGTATTAAGCCCAGAACTGGTCCAGGTGTTCTCTCTGTCAGTCAAAGATGGGTTTACAATTAGGAGCATGCCCTGTGTTTGCTTGTTCCTCAGTACGAGGAAGAACTATGTTATCACAGAGCTCAGGGACCTGGCAGGAGACACATATCCTGCAACGCTAATTAGACATGGAGCCTCAGACTCCCACTGAGCATAGTACTTGTGCCCCCTTCCTTTTTTCAGTTGGGGTCAAGTCTTCAGCAATAAACCCTTTGTCTTGTGAATATGAAAATGAGAAGAGGTAGGCTAGGTTAAATGTTTGTCTGGACCCTAAGAGCATCACCCACTGCCACACTGTCCCATGTACAAGTCCTGAGAGCACAGCCCCTCACAATGGACTGGAGCTAGAGAGCCCTCCTCCTGGTGGCAGTGGCTAGAGTAAGGGACTCCCCATACCCTTGGCTGAGAAGGGGACCAGGAAGAGTCAAGGAGGATTTTCAACCACTTCTGTCTCCTCTCCACAGGTGTCTGTTCTCAGGTGCAGCTGGCGCAGTCTGGGGCTGAGGTGAGGAAGCCTGGGGCCTCAGTGAAGGTCTCCTGCCAGCCTTCTGGGTACACCTTCACAAGCTGCTGGATGCAGTGGGTGCGACAGCACCCAGGACAAGGACTTGAGTGGATTGGAGGAGTTAATCCTAGCAATGGTAATATAAACTACACTCAGAAGATTAAGGGCAGAGTCACCATGACTGCAGACAAGTCCACAAGCACAGCCTGCATGGAGCTGAGCAGCCTGAGCTGTTCACTACAGCCACAGTGACGGGAACAAAGCATGAGCCCAGACACAAACCTCCTTGCTTGAGAGGCTGGGAACACCAGGGGCAGTTCAAGGTCCCTGAACACAAGGACCTTTTCACAAGCATGTTCACCAGGAGTTTTGTGCTGGTTTCCTGTGTGATTTCCTCTTCCTGTAACATTTTCCCTCAAGAAATCTCTCTGGATTTGTTATTCTGAACTCATCTGTGAGGTCTCTGAATTAGAGAAATCTCTGGTAAAGAAAGACAATATTCTCATATGGACCAAAGGCCAAGTCTCTTTCAGCCAGCCTTGTGCCCAATTTCAGTGAATCATCAAACCCTCTTACCCACGTCAGATGAATCTAGGCAGAGACTCTGTTGGACCTAACAGTGTTGCCAGCCCCACATGGCCCAGTGTCCAAGCTGGACAGCACCAGAGCACATTTGTGCTGGACAGTGGGCACCATCAGTAAATGAAACAAATGCAAGAAAGTGAAACACCCCCAGTGGTGATGGTCACTGACTTGGCATCATGCTCACAGCACCCAGTATAGATGACAACACACAGGTGTCACGGGATACAGGGACCCACAACAACTTGGTGTGGGTGTCCAGGATGAAGACTAATACACACACACCCAAGGGACATAGAAAGTTTTCCATGCACTTTTGAAATTTCTGGGAGGATTGGAAAAGGCCCTCCAGGAAATCATATGTGCTTTAATATCACCAGCAAAGGAGATTGGCTCAGGTGTTTAGTTTGTTGAGCAGGTAGCACAGGATGGGGGATTCTGTTTATTGGGATTGTGTGGTTTCCATATCCCAATGACATCTAAAGGGGAGGTCCAGTCTTTCTTATAAGATTTCCTATGTGGACAGATGGAGAAGGGGCAAGAGTAACCCATCAGTTGTCAGCAGTCAAACATAAAATACAATCAAGTCTGACTACCTGTTTCACTTATCAACTATAATAATTGAGCAACAAATAGATAAAGGATCACTTTGTATTGACAACCACCATGGCTATAGAAAATAAAAAGAATGGTTATAAGTAAGCAATTGGAAATGAAGATCAATGGTGATGATGATGATGATGATGATGATGATGATGATGATAAAAATATATCAGGGTCCTGGTCCAATGTCTTAGGTGGGATCCCTCTCCATTCAAAGTCATTGGATTTTGGAAAGCCTTGGATCAGACATCTGCTTCCAAAGATTACAGTCTTCCCAAAAATCTATGAGGACCATGAGTTTAAGAAGCCCCACTTAACTAAGTGTACAATTTAATAGACTTTTCTGTGATCTGTGATTCTTTGTATCACAAAACCCAAAACCCAAAGATTAATTTCACGGAGTTTCACTGCTACATTCACAGTTGAAACACTTGAAAAATACCTTCCAATGAGATTCAAGAGCAATATTCCTGTCATGTTCACCACAATATATAGGACTCACTGACTGAAGACCACTGGGTCTGTTGGCAGGATTGACTAGAAAGTCACCATTAGTCTGTGGATGACAGGAAGGAGCACACATTACAGGCAATTTTCACTATTCTTTCTTGTTTGAGTGCAGTGGGGCAGAGGCCAGTTGTGAGTGAAAGTCGCTGAATTCACGGTTCTCTCAACTCGCATGTCACATCTGATAACTGATGTGTCCTGGGGTGAAGATGAAGGGTCACAAGTGCGAGTAGGAAGATTTTTGGACACAGAAGTAACTGAACCGGTAAATATTGTTTAGGTAAAAATGGTCTTTTTTGATCTTTGTAGAGATAGTGGGTGGTGGTGACCATGACGTGTGTGTCCTGGGCATACGACACAGCACTGGTTTATGACAGTTCCATACAGTGAGCATCTCTGTCACTTCACATGTAAGTGGGAAAAAATGCAGATTTAAGAAGTTTCTGTCAGGTGAATGGGCTGTAGGTTTCTGTCGGGGAATTAGCTCCAGCCACCACAGAAACATACACATACAATAAGTATATGTCCACAAACCATGGGGTGTGAAGTTGGATGAAACCATCTAAATGGTTCAAAGGACCCTTGAGGACTTAAGGTCTCACCTTCACTGCTGACCCAGAATTTGCTGTTTCTGTAACACAGAAGAAGGAAACAACCTCTGCTATGTCTGGAAGTTCCCACACCCGTGTTGACTGAAGGTGACACCAGTGTGAATTTAACAAGATTAATTTGAAATTATCTGATTCCAACAAGGAACTGTTTTGAGTAATCAAATATCTGAGCGAAGTAGGCATCTATAAAGTTTCCCATTATTTTGTACTTAAAACCATGGGCTAAACATAGACATGTCACAGCAAGTACATTAATCATTTGAGGGTCCTGATGGGATAGTTACCCAAGTTAAGGCTGCTTGTTTGGCATAATGAGTTCTTAGAGCATTTGCTTAGCTTCTGTGCAGTATGTTTTTCTATTGACTTCCACCTTCATGTTATTCCAGTCTCCTGGTAGGACCAGTGCCTCAGGTTTTCTCAAGTTGTTCATGGGATGAGGTTTCCTGGAGATATGAGCACCCTCTTTGTTTGCACAGAATCCCATCATCGTCACACACTGCCTCCCAGACTGCTTGTTTTTTTCCATTATGTCTTGATTGACAACCCCTAGGAACTGCAGTGCGTTCCAACATCTGGGCTGATTTTACATCAGATGGAGGAATGGATTTGGACAGAAAGTTCTGTTATTATACTCCATTGTGGCTATTTCATAAAAAAAGGGGAAACACATTGAATTTAATGAACACTGAAGGAAATCACAATATAACAAATGACAATCCTGAATATATGTGAGCTGAAGTGCAGTTCATTTACCATTTATGTTAATGTATCTCCGTGGATGGGCTTCTTTTCCCATTCACACATTGATACATGCAGTGCATCAGGTTCAAGCTCAATGGATTCCTACCACATGTGCACATGGTGACAGCACTCCCAATGTTCCACAGAGACATGAATAGGGGCTGTGGGACAGAGTAGATGATTCTTCTGAAATGTATTATTGATAAACAAAGGAGGCCCCAACATACTCCCTCTCCTGTTCCCTGATTACAGCTGTATCACATGTCCACATAGACACAGATTCTGATGATGAGCATAAGGTTGAGCCATCAAGGTTGAAGTGATCATCTAAAGTTACATCCACCAGCTCAAGTAATGGGGGGAGGTTATGTGAATGATTTATGTATTCTGTAATGAATAGATAGATAAAATAATATTTCATATCGATATGATTTTATTTATAAGTTATTTCTTAAAGATTATTTATTTATTTATTTATTTATTCATCTTTAGAGAGAAAGGAAGGAAGGAGAAAGAGAGGGAGAGAAACACCAATGTGTGGTTGCCTCTCACATGTCCACTACTGGGGACCTGGCCCACAACCCAGGAAAGTGCACTGATTGGGAATCAAATTTGAGACCCCTTGCTTCACAGACCATCACTCAATCCACTGAGCCAAACCAGCCAGGACATATATCTGTTATGGCATATGGTGATTTGCATCAAGATTTTCTATAACCAAATTTCTGTAATTTAATAACACACTCCCCAATCTCCAATTACATGTTTACCTAAGCAGATCTAGTCATGACTCTTGTGTCTCCAGTGTTTGAACATGGTGTTACCACATTGTCTAGCTGCATATGTGTCCATTATTTTGGCGTATCTGGGCCACACTGAAATATGAAGTTGTGCTGTGCCACACACTAAATGCATTGCAACATGTAATAAAATTAATCTCATAATGTTTGTTTTGTGTTGGGATGCATTTATAACCATTTTTGGATGAATGCAGCCCACATACTACTGGTTGGACAGCACTGGAGAGAATAAAAAAAGTATTGTGGTAGTGAAGCTGTTGCACATTGTGCAACAAACTCAACTGAAAGAACATGGCGAGTAAGAACTCTCTGCTTCTCTGTAGAGTTCACACTTCTGTCTCTCAGTGATCAACACAGAAACTCAAACTCCTCCAACACTGGGTCCACATGCTGTAGGGTCAGTTCATGCTGTGATGATTTATAGGGGGTATAGGGTCAGAGGGGACATAGGTATCTCCTGAGCGCAAATTTCCTGCACTTTTTATGCTCCTTTTCATCATGAAGGTTGATTTCTCTGAGTGTATTCCTTACTGGCATCCAAAAAAGGCATCTCATTTCTACCTTTACTTATTTTCTTATGTGACCATTTGTGAAATTTTCCTACTAGCTCTACTCACTGTGTGACCAGATCTGTTGTCCTTCCAAAGAGGTTATTAATATCTACAATGTCACAGATTTTTTCCCCAAAAGAACTAACATTTTCTTTCACAGGGATGCACACACCAGGATAGCCCTTATAATCCCCCATCAACATATGCACACCTATTAGAATTTCTTCTCAGTGTGCTGTGAATGTACACCAACTTCCATCCAGGCTCATATTATCCCCATGGCAAGCACTGACCTGTTTACATCAGTTCAAGCCAAGGGGCCAGAGGCAACCTGATGAATGTGGGGGCCTACCTGGTTCTCAATGTCAGATTTTGTCTCGTCCTCTCTCCTGATCATAATAGGTCAGCCTAAATTTTCAGGTTCTAAAAAAAGAGCTTCATTGTTTATTCTTGAGATGCTTTCTCCAACTTCTGGTGACTATTCAATAACCTACATTCAGGCAGGTAGAGTTTATTATTTAAGCCATCCAACAAATATTGTTGAACACCCAGGTTGAATTATTTTGCATTCAAGGCTTTGTTCATGCAAAGAAGAGGAGCACATTTTCTTTTATATTTAAAACAAATAGATCTAAGTCATTCAGATTAGTGGAGAGGACACAGTGGAGAGGGGTGATGGTGGGAGACCTGTCCCAGGTGTGACATATCAAGCCTGCAGCAAGCGTTCCTTGTCTAAGCAGAGGTGAGGCCTCACAGAGACCTTCCTGCCCCCAAGGCTGGTAATGGTATTATCAGTGATGACAATGTCTAACAGAGCCGGTGTCCTCTTACAGAGTTCACCTATCAAGTTTCCACTCAATCCCAAATCTACTTTTCAGACAGAAGCATGAAAAGTGGGGCCGTATCATCTACATCCCAGCATAAGGAAGACAGAGCTGTGCTTTCCTCTCCACTGAACTTACTGACGTGACCTCAGGCACAGACCAGTAAGTCAGTGACCCTGGGTCTCAAGAGGGCAGTTTTCACAGGCTGGGTGCCCCTCAGTCACCAGATAATAGCAAAGCAAACATCACCACCATCCTCTGTGTAACAATACAAAAATATAATTTCTTTATTTCCATAACCCGAGTTCACCACGCTGAACTTGCATTTTAACCTATAACTCTGTGTCTCCTAATAATCTGTATAAATTTAGGAAACTGGACAACAAAAACATAGTCCCATGAATGGAGAGAAAAGTTGGGAAGAAACGTCCAGGAGTTTACAGGGGGGGTAAAATGTGGGAGAACCCTGTGCTCTGCCTGGTGGCCCCACACGTCTCTCCCTCTCTGTTGCATTCACTGCCTCTCTTAGCAAAGGAGAGAAGGTAAGTGAGGGCAGAAACAGAAACCTCACCGTCGTGCACGTAAATGCAGTGTGCTGGTGGTGTCTGAGATGGGACTAACCTGTTACAGAACATGGGCAGGTCTCAGAGACTAGGCTTAATGGGGATAATATAAAATGTGAAATCCAGTTTTATATATTATTAAATTTGTTATTGGCTGTACAAAATACAAAATATGTCACCTTAGCTACCTGAGTATATAATACAGTAGTATTAACTGTGTTCACGTTGACATATAACAGGTTGCAGAACTCTTTCATCTTGCAAAATCTGACACTTTATACAAATCAATCACCTCCCCACTCCTCCCTGCTCAGGCACTAACCAATCTGCTTCCTGTTTTCATACTCTTGCCTAATCTAGATAGACACCTTGCATAAGTGGAAAGATACAGAGAGGTCTTTTGGCGACTGTCTTATCTCTTTCACCCTACATTCCTCAAGTTCCATCCACGCTGAAGCATCTAACAGGATTTTATTATTTTTAACCTTGTGTAATATTACAGTGTATGGATGTACAACATTTTGTTTATCCCTTCCTCTATCAAGAAATATTCATATCATTTCAAGATATTGCCAGTCCTGAATTTGTGCTAAGACCATCGTCCAACCATGTCTTTGAGATTACTTTAGATATATACCCAGGGGTCCAATTGCTGCACCATATGATCCTTCTGTTTCTACTTTTTTTAAAAGTCTCTGTGCTGGTTTTCCTTGTGTGTGCACAGGGGTTTCTGTTATCCATATTCTGCAAGCACTTGTGATTTCCACTATTTTTTTTTTTTTTAGCTTGTGCTTCCTAATGGATGTGAGGTGATACCTCATTGTGATTTGACTCTCATTTATCTAATTATTACTAATGCTGACCATCCTTTCAGATATGTGTTGGCAGTTTGTATGCCAGCTTTCACAAGGGCCTATTTTAGTTTTGGCCCCACTTTTCTTTCAGCTGTACAGAAATATGATAATTCCGCACTTTATATGTGTAAGGTGCACAGCATAGTGACTGGACTTATGTATCTTGTGAAATGTTGACCACAGAAATACAGTTAACATCTATCATATCATGTAGACACAGGAAAATAAAAGGGAGCAGAAGAGAAGAAAATAGAATGAAAAGAAGGCAAATGTGAGTTTCTTTGTGCTACAAACTTTTAGAATCTATTCACTTTAGCAAAACTCTCACATACCATAGAACACTGTTAAATCCAGTCATCATGCTGTCCATTCCATCCCCAGGACTTACTTATCCTGAAAATGGAAGTTTGTACCTTCAGATCATCAACATCTGATTCTCCCACTGCCCAACCCCACCTCTGGTGACCACAAATATGATGTTTTTAATGATATTTTAGATTCCACATGCAATACCATACAGTATTATCTTTCTGCCTCTCACTTCCTTTGTCTACCATTATTCCCACAAGGTCAATTTGTGTTGTCACTAATAGCAGGATTTCAATTTTTATGGCAAATAATATTTCATTTTATATACTTAGCTTATCCATGTCTTGGGTTTTGTATATGATGCTTAAATGAACATGGAATCATAGAAGACACATTGATACAGTGATTTTTTGGGGAAACATAACATGAGGTAGAATATCTGGGTCATAGGCAATCCTGTTTCTAAATGTTTGTGAGACATCCAATTATTTCCTCAACAGCTGCACCAATTCACATTCCCACTGATAATGCACCGTGTTTCATTCCCTGCATGTCCCTTGTCCAGGCTCACACATCTGCATCTATCTGGCCCTCTAGGTCCATCCCTCTAGGACAGAATCCACATGGAAAGGGTCTCTGGATGAGTATGCAGGAGAGGATGCTGTCTGCTGGATGGGGCCTCACCGCCATGCCTCTTCCACAGCTCAGGGAGGATTTGTGCCTTCTGAAGGATTTGTGCCAAGGTTTCTGATACTAGTTTGGTCTGTGCCCAGAAAGATCACATGTGAAGCCCAGAACTCAGGTCTCACTGCTTCTCCAGCACAGACTCACTCTCATACTGAAGAGCTCTGGGTTCCTGAGGAGTCAAAACCATGGGAGTGACTACAAATCTCACCCAGCCCACTTTTCAGTGGGTTGAAAAGCTGAGTTCTGGATCTGGGAAAGTGACTCCTGTGCCCACCTTGGTCACACGGCGGTCCTCTCCCCTACTGCTGGCCATCCATTTTGTTAGTGTTCCAGTCAAGGACACTCAGAGATGAAAATACTGCTATTCTCTTCGCGTGGCTTGACCTCTTCTTCCCCTTCCTCTGCACGTGTTCTATTTCAGGTCACCCTGCAAGAATCTGGCTCTGAGCTGGTTAGACAGTCACATGCCCTCACGCTGACCTGCTCCTTCTCTGGACTCTCACTGAGCACTACTGGTATGGGTGTCAGCTGGACCTGTCATCCACCCTGGAAGGCTCATGAGTGACTCAGATGTTTGGTGGAACAATGGTAAGTATTATACCTCATCTCTGAAGAGTAGGCTCACAGTCATCAAGGCCACCTCCAAAAACCAAGTGGTTCTCACAATTACCAGCATGGGCCCTTCATAGACAGACATGTGTTACTGTGTATGGACAGCACAGAGACACAGCCTAGGGGCCTTCTATAGAAGAACCTGGATACATGTCAGCTGAACCCCACCTATGCAGAACAGGAAAAGAAAAAAAAACAGGGGGAGAAGTCAATCCATGCCAGAATCTGGGGGTTCCTCTTACCTCCTATAGGCTCAGAGACCTATCTTCCTGTTTTCTCTCCTTAGATGACCAGCATCCCTGTTAATGATGCAGACAGGCAGATGCTGAATTCTGTTTCATAAACATTCAATATGGCAAGTTATATACTCATGGTGGTAGGTCACATTGTAGGGTGATGTGAGGTCATCCTATAGGATGGTGAGGTCAGTTGCATAGGAAAGAATCATAAGCCACAGGGTCTCATTGTTTCATGGGCTCTGGTCCCTCCAAGAGGCAGAATAAATTAAACACAAAGTCCACCTTTGTTAAAGGATTGAATTTCATGTTAGAGAAGCATTAGCCAAGAAGAAAGCTTGAAGCTCCATCTACTTATTGGACCAAAATGATCAACTAGAAAAGCCAGCTGAAGTGTAGCTGTTCTGAATGTTTATAAACAAGATCTGGGAAGAAGATGGGAGGAGAGAAGGAGAGTGAACTACTCATGCAAATGAAGTGACTGGAAAGCCTATGGGATGTTGCAGCAAGGTGTACCCTCCCCCAGAGAGCACGGGGTCTCTGCCTATGCAGGGGTCCCCAATCCAAGAAATAAAGATGGAAACAGAAGCCCACATAGAACTGGATAGTGGTAAATTGAGGGGATTCTGCCCATCTGTGGAGTGGCTATAAGTGCAGCATACGAGGAGGGAATGATCCTATTGATACAAAACCAGGATCTGGGATTGCTTCAGAGGCCTTGCAGTAGTCCCAGGCTGGAGAAGGTGTATCCTTGGTACAACCTGCAGCGACTTTGAGGGGCCCTATATTCTCTGGAAGGGCTCTGGTCAGAAAAGCACTGGGGATCTCAACTGCGTGGCTTGAGGAAGAAGACCTGTGTCGCCCAGCTCACATGCATTGGCAACCCCCCACCCCCACCTGCTGAATCGCTATGCCTGCCCTATCCTAATCCTGCAGTCTTCTAAGGCCAAGGGGTACTGCTTTGAGTGGACATTTGGCCCCACCATCCCTGTTAGACAGCATAGAGTTGAGGGGTCATTTGGCCCTTTGGAGACTGGGAGCGGGTGGTGAGATGAGAGTGCCAAGTGGGCCTGTTATTTTTTATCCTCTTCAGCTTGGTTAGGAGATGCAAGGGTGCCAGCAAGCCACACAGAGCTGGGTATTTGGACTGTGTTTTCCAGGTGTGCTTCCATCCTGGAGCACATTGGCAATTCTGGGTTCTGGGGCTGCATTATGGGGAAGCAAAACTGGGGCCCCTAGCAAAGTTAGTCCCTGTAGACATGAAAGAGGAAAGGAAATGTCCCTAATCACAGAAGGGACAGAACAGGACTGTGTGGATCCACAGTAGCTGTCTTAGGCCCAATAAAGACTTTAGCAGTAGTAGCCTGTGGCACTTCAAGTTGAACCTGACTCACATCAACTGATCTATGACCATGTTACAGGTAATGCATATGTTTATTATACTGAGGACTCTGAGTCCACAGGTGTATACAGTCCTAGACGGTCAGTAACACTAGGTACAGATACCACTAATGTTCTCATTACAGAAACGGGGTCCTAGAACCACACTGGGCATGTCCCACTCTGCCCTGGATTAGGGTCAGGAGAGGAGTTGGGACCAGTGTAGAGGGCACGGGACCAGATACTCCTGTTACCAGATGTGGCCTCCTGGACACAACCCAGGCTGTAACCAGTAGGGGGCGCTCAGGGTCCCTGAACACAAGGACCATGAAAGGAGCAGGTGCAGTCAGATGTTTTAGAGGTTTCTTTTCTTGTTTCCTCTTCCAGTAACAGTTTCTCTCAGGGAATCTCTCTGGATTTCTGACTCTGTGCTGCTGTGAAGTCTCTGAGTTAGACAAGTTTGTTGTAAAGGAAGAAAATATTCTCCCATGGACAGAAGACTGAATCTCTTTCAGACACTCTTGCACCCAATTTCAATAAATAACCAAACCTCTGACCTATATCAACTGAATCTAAGCAGAGGCTTTGCTCCACTAACAGGTCATCCCAGACCCACAGTGCTCACCATCCAAGCTGCCATCTGCAGGACAAGTGTTTGCTGGACAGTGGACATCAGAGGTTAATGAAACCATCTCATGAGGTCATAGTCCCCAGTGATGTTCATCATTGACTTGGCATCATTATCACAGCACCAAGTATAAATAACACCACACAGAGGCAGCGGGACCCACACAGCTGGGTGTGGAGGTCCAAGCTGATCACAGACACTCCCCAAAGAGTCATGGAATGTGCATCATGCACTGAGTTGAAATCTCTGGGAGGAACAGGAAAGGACCTTTAACAAATCAGATTATTATACTAAGTCCTGGGTAGCAGACCCCAGTGTTTTACTAAGGGTGGAAACCCAGGGAATAATACTAGGCTGTGGTTCTCAATGGGAGTCTCTAATAAACCTGCAGGCTTTTCTGAATTTTTATACTAAAGATGAAATGTGTGAGCACTGTCTTGGAATTCAGCCATGTTGCCTGCCTGTCACACTCTGCCAAGAACTCTTGCCTTTTCCTTTGCCTCCCTGGAATTTGGGAACAGTTCCTATTTTATTTTATTTTATTTTATTTTATTTTATTTTATTTTATTTTATTAGTTAGTTTGTTTATTTAAATTGTTGCTCAAGTAGTTTTCTGTATTTTACTCCCATCCTAGCCCACCCACCCAACCCTCCCCACCTTCCTCCCATTTCCACCCACCCTTATTTTTTTCCAAGTGTCCTTTATATTTGTTCCTGTAAACCTTACCCCTTTTCCCCTGAAATCCCTTCCTCTCTCCTCTCTGGTCACTGTCAGCCTGTTCTCTATTTCAGTGTCTTTAGTTATATTTTGGTTAGTTAGTTAGTTAGTTAGTTAGTTTTGTTGATTAGGTTCCTGTTAAAGGGGCGATCATACGGTATTTGTCTTTCACTGACTGGCATAATTTACTTAGCACAATGTTCTCCAGTTCCACCCATGCTGTAGCAAAGGGTAGGAGCTCTTTCTTTCTTTCTGCTGTGTAGAATCCTATTGTGCATAGTTTTTTGATCCATTCATTTACTGATGGGCACTTGGGTTGCTTCCAGCACTTGGCTATTGTAAATTGTGCTTCTATGAACATCGGGGTGCATAGGTTCTTTTGGATTGGTGTTTCAGGGTTCTTAGGATATAACCCTAGCAGGGAATTCCTGGGTCAAAAGGGAGATTCATTTTTAGTTTTCTGAGAAAATTCCATAATGTTTTTCATAGTGGTTTTACCAATCTTCAATCCCACCAACAGTGCACTAGGGTTCCCTTTTCTCCACAACCTCTCCAACACTTGTTGCTTGTTGCTTTGTTTATGAAGGCAATTCTGACCAGTGTGAAATGGTATCTCATTGTGGTTTCAATTTTCATCTATCTGATAACTAGTGATACTAACCATCTTTTCTTGTGTCTCTGGATCCTCTGTATGTGCTTTTTGGAGAAGCGTCTGCTGATGTTCTTTGCCCATTTATTTATTTATTTATTTATTTATTTATTTTTAGGGAGGGAAGGGGGGAGAAAGAGAGAGAGAGAGAAACATCAATATGTGGTTGCTGGGGGTCATGGCCTGCAACCCAGGCATGTACCCTGACTGGGAATCAAACCTGCAACACTTTGGTTCACAGCCCGTGCTCAATCCACTGAGCTACACCAGCCAGGGCTGCCCATTTTTTAATTGTGTTGATTGTCTTTTCATAGTGGAGTCATGTGAGTTATTCATATATATATATATATATATATATATATATATATATATATATGTTAGCAAATATGTTTTCCCATATGGTTGGTTCTCTTTTTATGTTAATACAGTTTTCTTTAGCTGTGCAGAAGCTTTTTATTATGACAAGATCATTTTTCTATTTAAATTTTGGCTCAAATTCTATGTTATTTTATTTTATGGTATAAAGATTTTAATTTATTTTTAGAGAGGGGAAAGGAAGGGAGAAAGAGACAGAGAGAACCGTCAAAGACTAGTTGTCCCTTGCACACCTCCTATTGAAGATCTGGTCTATAACCCAAACATGTGTCTTGACTGGGAATCAAACCAGTGACCCTTTGGTTTGAAGGCCAGCACTAAATCCACTGAGCCAAACCAGCCAGGGTTCTATATATTAATTCAATTGACCTTCTTGCCTACATCAGAGTCATCATCTGTTTACATAATTTGTGACCCAATGGCCCAATATATCCAGTGCCCACTTGGCACCACATATAGTTATTAAGATATTATTGACTTTATTCACTATGTATACTTTACATCCTAATATTTAACCTCTAAGTGCCAATTTGTATTTCTTTTTTAAAAGGTTTTATTTATTTATTTTTAGAGAGGGAAGGGAGGGAGACAGAGAGAAAGAGAGAGAAACATCAGTGTGTGGTTGCTGGGGGCCATAGCCTGCAACCCAGGCATGTACTCTGGCTGGGAATCAGACCTGTGACACTTTGGTTTGCAGCCCGCACTCAATCCACTGAGCTACGCCAGCCAGGGCCAATTTGTATTTCTTAATCACTTTACTTTCTTCATCCAAGCTCTCAAACCCTCACCCACCTGGAAATCACCAGTCTGTTATTTGATTCTATGAGTCTAATTCTTCTTATTTCTTTACTTTGTTCTTTAGATTCCACATATAAGTAAGATCATATGGTATTTCTATTTCTCTGTATAACTTATTTCACCCAGCATAATTCCACCTAGCTCCATCTACTTTATCTCAAATGGTAAGATCTCTCCCTCTCTCTCTCTCTCTCTCTCTCTCTCTCTCTCTAATTTTATGGCTGAGTAAAGAAGATGGATTGATTTTCAAATCAGTGGGTTGCTCAAAATTCCAACTAGTTTTTCCCCATAAAATTAAACATGCATTTTCTGTAAAATAAAAGTGGCATCAATAATTTTATTGATTTTTATATTTTTGGTATTTTAGTTTTTGCCTTTGTGGTATAACCTTGATTGTTCTCAATTAATGTATTGATTTAATCACTATCACTATATTATCTCACCTTTAAGGGGGACATAATGAAAAAACAAACAAACAAATGAACAAAATACAACCAGAGACATTGGTATTAAGAACAATCTGACACTAACCAGAGGGGAGAGGGTAGGGGATAATGGGGGGAAGAGGACAAAGGTTTTCAGGAACATCTATAAAGAACACATGGAGAAAACCAGGGTGGGGGTGGAAGCAGAGAAGGGAGGTGGGGACGGCTTGGGGTGTGGGGGAGATATGGGGAGGAATGCAGACAACTGTGCTTGAACAACGACAGATTTTAATGAAATGGGAAATGTGGGTGGGAGGGAGTGTGCAGGGTGGACAGGACTGAGGAGGGGAAAATTGAACAACTGTAGTAGCACAATCAATAAAATATTAAAAAAAAGAAATGGAAAAGAAAAATCTGTAACTGGTCTACACAACTGTGGAACTACTTTCAGTGAGAAATCTCCACTGCAAAATTTCACAAATTACTTTTGATATATTTCATCCATTATACCACCTTCTTCACATAATGCAGAAATATTTTCTTTTGCATTTCTGATTAATGTCAATCTTTCTTCAAATAATAATCATATGAAAATACAAATTTTCTTCTATCTTCAACATAAAAATGACTACACAAAATTCACCGAATTTGATAAATTTTAAATGCACAGTGATATGAGACCTGTCACCATACATTCTAACAACATTGTTTCAAGTGACATTAAAGACAACTGAGAGCTACTGGAGCCCTCTTACTGGAAAACCAGATGAACTATTTGACCAGCCCAACATATCAATAACTAGATGATTGTGTGAGGCTATTTCTAAGGAAAGTAACATAACACAACTTGAACTTGCTTCATAAGAATGGAAATAACCACATAAAGAACAAGAACCCTGGAAGTGTTGGTGCTAGGCTTGCTTAATCCCACCATCCATGCACCTGGGGAGATCTCTTCCCAGTTCTGCACACTGATCCACGCGGCATGGCACTTCATGCCCGAGTGACACCCATCTCGTGTGGGTGATGTAACACCATGACTGAGGTGCATGTACAGACACAATACAAAGGAACATGTGAGGAGAAAACAATTCTGAGATTTACTTGTGATGAACCAGGGATGAACCTGCTTCTTGCATTCCTGATTAGAAGTACATCACATGTTCTCAGAGCCACCCATTCTGATGGTGAAAATAAGGCTGAACCACCACAACTGACTAGCTTTATAGAAAGTTATGTCCACCATCTCCAGAAAGGGGAGGCTAATTAAATGAAGTATTCACTCTGCAATCAATGGATGAAGAAAAATGATGCTCTTCATATCAATCATAATGTTATTTATTTCACCTTATTTTGTATTAATGATTGGTCTCAAGGATTTCCACAATTAAGTATCTAATTTTTACACACTTACTTGACAATCTCTACCTACATCTTCAAATAAGCAGATCTAATCATGACTGAGTTTCTTCTGTTTTCTTAATGTTTGACCTTCTTTTAACAGAAAGACTGGAGAGTAAAAACAAAAATGAGGGAGTGAAGCTGCTGCACATTCAGCACCAAAATCCACTAAAGGAACATAACACAGGAACACAGTCTGCTTCCCTGTAGAGTTCACATTCCTGTCTCCCAGGGATCCACCCTGATGCTCCACCTCCTCCAGCACTGGGCCCACATGCTCTAGGGACACACTCTTCTCTTAGTTCATGCTCCTGTCACTTTGTAGAGGAGAAAGGGTCTGATGGAACTTCCTATCACTTGAACATGAACCTCTTGAATCTCAATTTTGCCTCTACTTGTGAGGGTTGTTTCCTGTTATTTTGTTCATTATTGGTGACTTTCAATGGCATCTCTCATTTTAAATCCTTCTCAGTTTATGACTATTTTCTCTCCAAAGCCATGTGCAAATCTACTGGAGCAGGCACAGGACCAAGAGTACAGAATATATATTTTTGTATTTTACTGTTTCTTATCCTGACCTGGGGATGTATTTTTACCTCTTTCAGACAAAGTAAAGAGTTGGGTGGGGAGAGTAATATTGATTGCTTGCCTTCTGTTCATGCCCAGACTTGTGATCTTAGCTGCCTGTACATAGAGTTGACCCCACAAACTTCTGGGGATAGGATGAACCTCAAACTGAATGAATCAAACTGAAGAGGAATTAAAGTAATTCTAACTTTGTTTTTACTTACTTTGTAATATACTTGGGCCCTTGATAAGTCAAACTCTGGGACCATGTCCTTCAGGTCAACGTTCAAACCCAGACCTTCCTGTATGGTAAGTTGGCATGCAAGTGGGCCCCTCTGCTCATGAAAAGAAGCCCAGCCCTGACCTTGGAGCTCTGGGATAGGATCTCAGACCAGGATTCCCACATGTCCCAGTCCCTACTCAGGACCAAGCACCATGAAGTTTGAGCTTAGCTGGGTTTTACTCATTGCTATTTTAAGAGGTAATTTATGGAGACACCAAGACACTGAATATGTGAGTTGGTATGACTGAGAGGAAGAGTGGCAATATGACAGTTTCCAGACAAGGGTTACTTTGTGTTTGCAGGTGTCCAGTGTGAGGTGCAGCTGGTGGAGTCTGGGGGAGTATTGGGGCAGCCTACAGGGTCTCTGAGACTCCCCTGTACAGCCTCTGAATTCAGCTTCAGTAGCATCTGGATGAACTGGGTCTGCCAGGTTCCAGGGAAGGGACTAGATTGTGTTTGTAGCATAAATCCTGGTGGAAGTAGCACATATTGTGCCAACTCTGTGAAGAATAGATTCACCATATCCAGAGACCATGGCAAGAACACACTGTAACTGCAAATGAGCAGCAGACACATGACAAGAAGTCATCAGACACCCAGACACAAATATACCTGCAGGAAGGGTTGCAACCACCTGCAGAGGCTTTAGGTCCCTAAACACAGGGACCATCCCAGGAGCAGGTACAGTTGGAAGTTGGAGCTGATTTCCTGTATGTTTTCCTCTTCCTGTACAGTTTGCCTCAGGGAACCTCTCTGGATTCCCAATCTTTGCTGACTGCTGTAGTATCTGAGTTAGAAAATCTCTTGCAAGGAAAGACAACGCCCTTTCATGGCAAAAATGCAGAATGTCTTTTGGACATTCTTATGCCCAATTCAAATGAATCATCAAACTTCTGACTTCTGGTATTATGATGACGATCATGATGGTGATGATGATGCTGATGGTTATGGTGAGGATCATGATGGTTAGAGCTATAGGGATGATGATGTCTCTGCTGCTGCTGATGACGATGATGCTTATGTCTATGGTGATGATACAGACATCAAAGTAGGTGATTTCAGTGATTATTTGCTCAGTGTGGAAATGGTCAGTCTCAGAGACCGCAAAGGGGTGTTTCCTGGGATTCACACAGCCATATTAACTTAACAGTGGCTGGGTTCTCTGTCCCCCCATCCCATTTCCAGGTAGAAAGCTGCACTCCATGTAGACTGATCATTTCCTGATCTCAGCAGTGTCCTGAGTGATGGACTACTACACACATGGAAGCAAACACCGCAGGCTCCTGTGAATGCACAGCACCCACAATCAGGTCTGATGGAGTCCAACAACAACTCTCTCCTTCTAGGTACCTCTGTCAGTCATCCTCTGTTGTAAATGCAGGGCTCCATGACAGCCAACACTCCACTGATCCCTCAGTCTCTTATAACACCTTTCAACAACCCAGACCTTGAGTGACTGAATATGCAGTTGGAAAACAAATGTAATTTAAATTCATAGTATAAGCAATAAATTCAATATTTAACTTTACACTATGACTTAATTTCACAGAACACAGTGTCACCTAGTTTCAACCATGTTGTGGCTTATGGCAGGATTCCCTGTTTTAAGGCTGAGTCATACTGTGCTGTGGGCATATATCCCATGTTTACCTGGCCATTCACTGACGGACACTGAGGTGGATTTCATGTTCTGACTGAAGTGAATAATACAGCTCTGGACAGGGCAGTGCAAACACCTTTTCCAGTTCCTGGTTTTTATTCTTGAATGAACATCTGGAAGCTTCATGGCTCAATCGAGAAGGATTTCATTTATTTTTTTTTTCCTTTTGAAGAAACCAATATGCTGTTTTCCATGTGGCAGCACAATGCTATTTTGCCATCCAGAGTGTGCAAGGGCTCCCTTTCTCCACACGCTCACTAGCACTTGACCTGTTTCACTTTTGTTTGCTGTCCTTTTACAATATCCATCCTGCCAGGGGTGAGGGGGTTTCCTACTGGGGCTTTGATCTGGAGTTCCTGACATTTAGGGATCTGGTTGTGAGTCTGTTGAAAGTATTTTTTAATTTCCGAATCTGTGTTGTTGTTTCCTCCATTCAATTCTTTCTTTTAGTTTCTATCACTCACCAGCAGTTACCTTTCTGATCCTAAAGTCCACCTCCCTTTTCCTTTAAGCTTCTAACAAGTGATTAGAATGTTAAATTGTTTGACAATGCTAATACCTGACTCTCATTGGGATGCCATTTGCTAGTATGCCCTTTAGAACTCTGATCTGGCTCTTTGTTATTCCCATGTGCATCCAGACCTGCTAGAAAGGACAGTAGCTGCTGGTGTCCTGCTATTTAATGTTATGTGTCAAATTTTCCTGCTCACAATTAATGAACACACCTAAGACAGAAGCTTCTATTTCCTCTCATAGATCCTAACTGTGGATGTTTCTTTGAATTAGACAGTACTGCTCCTGGAAACTTTGTTTGTCATGGAGACCATTGTGAAAGTTGGTCTCTGCCATTGGCTCTTGGAAATTCAATTATTACATCAATTCCTTGATGATGTTCCCTCCTTGGAACGGGTTCAGAACCTACTGTCTTTTCTGCAGAATATCTATCTTCTTATGCTCATCCAGTAGCATCCTACCCTCATGCTTACATAACAGCAATGTGTGTGGTGGGGGGGATGGATCAACATCATTCTCAGACCACTGATGGAGCTTTAGTCTTAGACAGAAAGACACCCATGTCTGGGCTGTGTTTACATTACCTGACTTTACACAAACTGCATGTTACTGGCTCAACTACAACCACCACCACCACCACCACAAAACACTGCCATGGGTAAGACTTTTATTAGAAGAATCTAAAGCCACATGACACATTAGGCTGCACTGGCGACCGGCAGATACACCACCAAAAGGAGTGACCCAGAATACTGTGAATCTGCAGATAGGCACTTCCCTGTACTACTGTGTGAGAGGCTGAGAGAAATAGTCAGAGTGAGCCCAAATACACAGGTTTCGTGGAGACACAAAAGGGATGGACTGCAAATAGTGCTCAGGACCCCAGAGAGAACAGTGTAAAACAAGCCAGTCACTGTACCACAGGGACTCCAACTAGCCAGGTCCAGTATTCTTGGTTCCCCCTTCCTGCACCAGTACCTGTTTATTCTCATGTGGAGACACCCATCCAATGTCCCCCATGGTCCTGCTCTCAGTGCTCCTGGCTGTGAGCTCTGAGAATGCGGACTGGTGGGCTGTGCACTATGATCATCCCACATGTTGGGTTACTGTTGTCTAAACTGACTGGACAAGGGTCCTCTGGGTTTGACTCTACTGAGGACAAGCCAGGAACCTTCTCACCATGGAGTCTTCAAGTGCTATATGTTGGGAAATGTAAACACAAGGGTGGACATTTTCCAGTCTGTCAGTCAATCATGTTTGCTTTTGTTCTGTTGTCAAATCAGTTGATTCACTAAGTCAGGGTCAGCTAGGTGTTTTGCCCATGTACTAGGAAGAGGGGAGAAGAGAGAACTGTAGTTTATTGCCATGAAAATCGTGTGTGTGTGTGTGTGTGTGTGTGTGTGTGTGTGTGTGATTTACTGAGCAGTAGAAGTGCAGTGGGATTAGGGCCACATGTAGGGCTACTCAGATGGGTCCTGCAAGCAGAGGAACCTGAGGACATCAGAGACCTCAAGTCCCTGTGGATGTTGGCTGAGTCAGTGCACGTTTCAGATCTGGGGAAGGGGCCCCTGGTTCCTTCACAGAGCTCTGATTTGGGGGCTCCCTTCATATTCATTGGAGTTTAGTAAGGCCAGTTCTCTGTATCCTGATATCTCTAAGAATGGGGTGTACCTGAAGGAGCATCTCAAAGTCAAGGTGCAGCCTTAAATTCTGGACCATAGTCACTGAGATAAGCATGCCACGTGTGCCCAGGCCAGACCCTGACATGCAGGGGGCAAGCTGGCCAGCAAGTGGTGTGCAGGACCCACAAGCTCAGGGCAGCTGCCCCAGGAGCAGGTAAAGAGGGATTTTCTCTTAGGACCTGGGTCTTCATCTCTAATTCACAACATCTGAAATAAGAGTTGAACACGAGGTGACTGTAAATTTCATATTTTATCAGAGCATTTGCCAAAGTCAGTAAGAAAAAAAAAAAAACAGTCAATGGGGGTATTCCCAGAACATCTTTGTGTGAATTTTCTTTATTTATTTTAGAGAAAGGGGAGTGGAAGAAGAAAGAGTGGAAGGGAAATATCAGTGTGCGTTTGCCTCTTATGCACCCCCAATTGGGGATGAGGCCCCCCAACTCAGGCATGTACACTGACTGGGATCTAACCAGTGACCCTTTAGTTCATGAGCCTGTGCTCAGTGGAGCCACACCAGCCAAGGCAGCAGAGCACCTTTATATGTGAATTGTAAGGAGCTAGGAATAGTGGTGGTTTTATTAAGTCACTAGGTGCAGCATTGTGGAAACACACTGAAACTGGAATAATGCATTTTAATAGTAAAGCCCAGAACTAGCCCAGGTGGGCTCTGTGTTCAAAGCTGGGTTCACAAAGAGGATCCAGTGTGGGTTCTTGTTCCTCAGTAGGAGGAGTTATGTGGGCATAGAGCTCAGGGACATTGCAGGCTGCACAAATCTTACATCACTGATTAGAACCTGGAAATTCAGACTCCCTCAGATCATGGCCCCTGTGTCCACTACTTTCTCTCAGGTGAGGTCAAGTTTTCAGTTATGAAATTCTCTGCCTCATGAATATGCAAAGTACAAGAGGTAGACTAGATTTAATGCATGTCTCTCTGTGCCCCAAGAAGATCACTCACTGCTACACTATCCTCTAAAGTTTCCAGATGACACAGTCCCTCACCAAGACCTGGAGCTGGAGAGCCCTCTTTCTGATGGTATTGACTCCAGGTAAGGGACTCCACAGTCTCTGGGTTGAGGAGGGGACCTGGGGCAGTCAAATAGGACTTGTACCCATTCTTGTCTCCTCTCAACCAGTGTCCACACCCAGGTACACCTAGTGCAGTCTGCATTTGAGGTGAGGAAAACTTGGGCCTCAGTGAAGGTCTCCTGCAAGACATCTAGATGACCTTCTCAAGATACAGGGTACAGTGAGTGTGACAGGCTCCAGGACAAGGGCTTGAACAGATGGGGGTGTTAACTTTAACCACAGTGGCATGAACCTCATGCAAAATTTCTGGGGAAGAGTCATGTGACCAGAGAAGTCCGTGAGCACAGCCAGCATGGAGCTAAGCAGCCTGAGTCAAAGACATGACTGTGTTTCTGTCAGACAGTGAGAAGTCATTGTGACCCCAGACACAAACTTCCCTGCAGGAAGGGCTGTTACCATCAGGGGGCGCTTAGAGATCATGAACACAAGGACCACCAGAAGAGCAGGTGCAGTTGGACTTTTGGATTTGGAATGGTATCCCATAGGGTTCCCTCTTCATGTAACAATTTCTCTCAGGGAAACTCCCTGGGGAACTGGTTCTGCAATCACATCTGAAATCTCTGAAATTAAAACTTATTGTCAAGACAGCTGTGGCTGGTGTTGCTCCGTGGATTGAATGCTGACCTGCGAACCAAAGGGTCACTAGTTCGATTCCCAGTCAGGGCACATGCCTTGGTGGCAGGCCAAGTCCCCTGTGGGGGGAGTGTAAGAGGCAACCACACATTGTTGTTTCTCTCCCTCTCTTTTTGCCTCCCTTTCTTCTGTCTGGAAATAAATGTTTAAAAATCTTGTTTTCAAGACAGATGACATTCTCACAAAAACAAAATGCAGAGTCTTTTACAGTCTTGTGCCCAATTCTAGTGAATCATGAAACTTTTTGACCCACATCAATTGAATCTACCCAGAGACTCCCCTACACCCCGCAGTGCAGCCCCACCCCACACAGCTCAGTGTCCAAGATGGCCAGCTGCAGGGCACAAGCCTGCTGGGCAGTGGGCATCAGAGTGAACAAACCCAATACTAGAGAACAAGGACCCCCAGTGATGATGGTCATTTACTTTCCCTCATGCTCACAGAAAAAAGAGTAGGTGACAGCACACAGAGCAGAGGGACCTAGGACAGCTTGGTGTGGATGTTCAGGCTGATGATAAAAACACACACCAAGAGGTCATGGGACATTTATCACAGATTTAGTTGAAAGTCTGGGAGGACCAGGAAATCCCTTCAACAAGCCATATTTTACAGTAAATCCTCATTAGCGGTCCCCAATTTGTTTGCTGAGGTATGAACAACAGACACATAGAAGTAGGACGAGGTTCTCAGTGAAAGTCTCTAATACACCTACAGGATGTTCAGCATTTCCCCAACAAAGATGACATGTGTGAGCAGCATCCTGGAACTCAGCCATGCCTCCTGCCTGTTGCACTCTGTCTAACACACTTGTCTTAGCTTCCATGGAGTTGAGGATAATTCTCTTCCTTTTTCCTTTTCAATCCCATTTTAAAGATTTTATTTATTTTATTTTTTTAGAGAGGGAAGGGTGGGAGGTAGAGAGAGAAAGAGAGAAACATCAATGTGCGGTTGCTGGGGGTTATGGCCTGCAACCCAGGCAGGTACCCTGGCTGGGAATCGAACCTGGGGCACTCTGGTTCTCAGGCCGCGCTCAATCCTCTGAGCTACACCAGTCAGGGCTCAATCCCATTTTAAATTCTATTGAACTGACTAAAAATTATGTGTTGTTTAACCTGTAAAATAAAAGGCATGTGTTTTGGTTTTTTTTGTTTTTTTTTTTTTTCCAATAGCATTACTGATTTGGATATTTTGTGTATGTTGCCTATCTTTCACCTGATATAACACTAATTTTTTCTCAATTTATGTCTCAATTGCATCACTATGGACTTCAATTCCCTCAAAAACCATGGGGCACTGTCCTGTGAGAAATATCCAGCATGAAATGTCACAAACCAGTTTTGAAACATTCTATCAGCCATAGAAACTTCTCCATACACTGCATAATAATTTTTGTGTTTTAGTTGTGGTTTAAACTTCCTTGAAATAATAAGGCATTATATACTGAAAACATTCCATATTATCACACTTTCATTATTAAATGGCTACACAGAAATTCACCAATTTAGATAAGTTTTTTAATGCACACATATATGAGAGCTGTCACAAGACAATCTAAGAAAAGTGTTTCAAATGAAGTTGAAGACAACTAAATGCTTCTAGACCCATGTACAGAAAAACAAAACACACTTTTTGGCCAATCCAATATATCACTTACTAGATTACTATGTAAGGGTATTTCTGAGGAAATTGACATGTGACAACTTTGACTTGTCACATGAGGAAGAAAATTGCACCATAAAGAAGAATTTGGGAGTGTTATCTACAGGCTCGATTAATCCTACTGTCCATATACCTGGGTGGATATCTTCCCAGTTCTGCACACTGACCCACACAGCATGTGACTTCATGCCCAGGTGACACCCATCCCATTTGGATGAGGTGACAGCATGCACAAGTATCAGGTTCAGAGACAAAAACAGATGGAAGATGTTATAGATTAAGCCTCTGAAATTTACTTCAAATGAATCAGGGGTGAACCTATTTTTTGCTTTTAGAACACGTGACATGAGAACTATGTCACATGTCCAGAAAGCCACAAATGCTGATGGGGGAAACAAGAATACACCACCATTGTTGGCCATTTTACATAAAGTTAGACCCAGCAGCCCCAGGAAGAGGAGGATATTTTTAAAAAGGATTTATCATGTAATCAATGGATAAAAGACAATGATGTTCTTCATATTAATTATCATTCCTTTATCCTCTGTTCTATCATATTAGTCATTAGATCAAGTTTCTCTGTAATGAAATATCTATAATTTAAACATACTTATATGACAATCTGTACCTTCACCTTCACCTAAGCACATCTAGTCCTGAGTGAGTTTCTCCTGTGTCCCCAGGGTTTGAGCCACAGAGTCTGGAGACTACCACTAAAATGAGGCAGTGAGAGTGCTGCACATTCAGCACCAAAATCCACTGAAGGGAAATGGCCGGGGGGCACTGTCTGCCTCTCTGTAGAGTTCACTATTCTGTCTCTGATGATCCACACAGACACTCCACCTCCTCCAACAATGGATCCTTGTGCTCTAGGCTCACATTCTGTTCTTAGTTCCTTCTCTGGTTCCTTCATATAGAGTGTGGTGTCAGATGGAACATCATGTCTCCTGAACATGAACCTCCTCCATTTTAATTCTCCCTCTCATTGTGAGGGTTAATCTATCTTGATGGGTTCATTACTGGTGACTTTCAAAGGCATCTCTCATTATAAATCCCTCTATCTTTATGACAATTTACCTCACTGACCTAGGTCAAATGCCAATCTCCTGGATTAGTTGGGTCCCTGGGGAGCACACAGGACCAAATGAAGGGACTGATTATTTTATTTTCCCTGTTATTATTTTATTATATCCACAGGATCGGAAAGAGAGGGAGAGAGGGAGAGATGGAGAGAGGAACTGGCTCTTTCCCATACACACCAGGGCCTGGGATTGAACCTGTATCCTTTTAGTTAGAAGAGGTCGCTATAACCAACTGAACCAAACTATCCAGGACAGGGAAGTAATTCTTAACAGACATATTTCCATGGACAAGTCACAGTCTGGGACTGTGTCCTCCATGTCACCGTCCAACCACACAGCACACTATATAGCAGCAGTCATGCAAATAGGGCCCCTCTGCTAATGAAAAGCAGCCTAGCCCTGACCCTGCAGCTCTGGGACAGGAGCTCAGCTCAGGATTCCCAGGTGTTCCCAGCTCCTGCTCAGGGCAGAGCACAGACCTCTCAACATGGAGTTTGGGCTCAACTGGCTTTTCCTTGTTGCTATTTTAGGAGGTAATTTATGGAGACTCAGGCACTGAGCATGTGAGTTGATATGACTGAGAGGAAGGGTGGGAATGTGACAGTTTCCTAACAAGGATTACTTTGTGTTTGCAGGTGTCCAGTGTGAGGGGCAGCTGGTGGCATCTGGGGGAGGCTTGGTGAAGCCTGGGGGATCTCTGAGACTCTCCTGTGTGGCCTCTGGAGTCACCTTTGGTGCCATTGATATTCATGTGGTCCGCCAGGCTCCTGGGAAGGGACTGGAATGGGTGGCAGTTATAAGGTATGACGGAAGTCAGAAATACTATGCAGACCCTGTGAAAGGCCGATTCACCATCTCCAGAGACAATGCAAAGAACACGCTGTACCTGCAAATGAACAGCCTGAAAGGTGAAGACACGGCTGTGTATTATTGTACTACAGTCACAGTGACAGAAAGTCAGTGTGAGCCCAGACACAAACCTCCCTGCTGGATACAAGAGGACTGGGCTACAGGTGCCACTCTGGACATCAGGGGGTGCTCAGGTCCCACCTACCGGAAAGAACAAACCCAGGGGCAGGAGTGAGCCTGATGGGGAAGGAAGAGGCTTCCTCTTGGGAGAAGGCATTTCCTCTCAGAGCTCTCAGATGCTTCCAGGGACACTTCCTTCTCTGTGAACCGAATTTCTCAGATTCTTACTGCAGAAAATAAATGAGGAAGTGACACAGTTCATTTCCATTGGTCATACCAGCAGTGACTGTGGACTTCTCCTTCATCAAGTCCTTCTATGTCCCATTTTTCTTTCTTAACAAAGTGCACCACAGTTTTTTTTTTTTTTTATCAAAATATACTTGACACAAGACCTTCACATCCCTGTAGGTGTGTTTGCTTCAGAAGAATGAATTATATGTCCACACAAAAATATATGCAAATATGTATAGATTCTATTGTTGAAAGCTACAAACAAGACAAAAGTGTTACCATTTTAAAATAAGCAAACTAGAAAACATCCAGTAATGCAAATCTACTCAGCAATGAAAAACATGAACAGCGGATAACAGGCATCAGTGCAGGTGGGTCTCACTTATGACTCAGCATGGAAGGACTCAGGCTCAGACACTACAGAGGCTCCTGTTCTGGTGATCACATGGCCATCCCAGGATAACAGTGGCTTCACTGGGCTTTCTGTTTCTTTCCCACATTCCCAAGTGGGAAGCTGCACTCGATGCAGACCTACATTTTTCTCATTCTCAACACAGCCCTGAAGGATAGACAGCTCCACACATGGAAGCAAACACCTCCAGGCCCCAGTGAATGCACAGTGTCCAGGACCAGGTCTGATGTTGTCCTGGCAGCAGCTCTTTCCTCCAGGTGCCTCGTCCTTTGGTCTTTTCCCCAAGTACAAGACCCCATGACAGCCAACACTCCACTGATCCCATCTCTTGCAATGGCCTTTCGCCTCACCCAGTCCTTTAGCACTTCTGCACACTGCTGGAAATGACATAATCACTATGGGGATAGATGTGGAAATCCACATCATGGCCGATTCCCAACCCTGTTCCAGAAAAGCTCTGAGGTAGGTTTTTCCGTTGTCACTGAGGACAGAGACAGCTTCACTCCTCACCCAGTGAGGACTAAGTGCTCAGAGTTGGGTGCTGACATATTCTGTCTCAATGCTCTGCCTGCCCTGGTGGGTGAACCCTTCCAGGGAGTCGGTGTGGGGGGGCAGTCAGCAACCCAGCATCCTAATGGTGCTGTGTCATGGACACAGCCTCCATCCCAGGAGAGGGATGGACTAGACAGAGGGAGCCCTGTCTTTTGGTGGCAGCTGCCTGGAGTTCAATCTTAGCAGCCAGAAGCTTGGGGCTAAACTAGGAATAGTGACATGCTCCCCTTTGGAAAGGAAACCTATTACCAGGAGCTGGAAGCAGGGAATCTGTGCTCTTGAATGTGCTTGTCTGGGGAGATTTCATTGCTGTATGGCCACAGGGAAGGAAGGGTATGTATCTTTGTTTATGTTTTATAGCTCTTCCCTCTGTCAGTATCTCTTCTGGAGTAAATTCTTCTTCACTGTTCGCATGCCGATAGGACCATCTCCAGTTAGGTTAGGACTTTTAAAAGCAATGTCTGCCTTCTGACTAGGACTGAATCCCTTGTAGCCATTCATGCCCTCATGCTGTAGTTGAAATCCTGTCTGCTTTTTTTTTCTGTTGTGGTGAGAAATTCACATGAGATCTATCCTTGGCACAAACCAAATGCACATGCTGCTTGTTAATCCTAGGTACAGGGATTTTAGCCAACTTCAAATCTGAACCAGACCTCAAAACAGGATATTCCTCCCTGGGAAAGACAGTTTTATTGTGTCCCTCCTATCATTTCTGGGCAACCACCACATGGCCCTCTGTGCCTGGACTGTCTGTGAGTCCTGACATAAGAGGGTAAATTTGGAGTTTACTCATCTTTGCCTGCATCACTTCACTCAGCATGATGTCCTCAGGTCTTTCTATGTGGTTTCATGCAGCAGGATTACCTTTTAATTAGTGTAATGATACTGTTAAAATCAAAGAACAAAGGAAGTGGTAATCAGTGTTTATCTGAGATAAAAAAGAAAAGCTATTTGGGAAGCAAGGATTCAGACAGAAGCACCAATACTGCTCTGAGTAGGGGTGAAGTCAAGGGGTGTTTGTTAGACAGGGAGGGATGCAGGTATAGGACTAGAGGGGAGGAGCTTCTGTCACTGCAGACAAGCTACATTACTCTACCTGTACATGGGGATGCAAATTTGAAGTTTGTCTCCGATTTTCAGTCCAGTAGTCAGAATACATCTTCCCTGCTATCTGTCCAAACAATTGTGTGAAATGCAGTCCTGGGAACCCAGTGTACACCTGTACACTGCTGATGCGCACCCTGCACATGTTGGAGAAGGAAGATGTGCCAGGTGGAATGGCTGCTCCAACTCCATTTTAACACGGTCCCTCTCCTGTCACCTTGTCACAGTGAGAACCCATCGTATGTGATGTATCCACCATAAATCCTGAGTGTACCACACAATGTGACTCATTACAGCCTCAGGCTCTACAGCCAACCCCCTTCCCTGACTCTGCCTCATGATGGAAACTTCCAAGCAGGGAACACCCACTTCCCAAGTTCCTCCTCTAACACTGAACCATCCCGCTGTCTGTGTCCATGAACTGCATTCACTCAAATAAGTCACTTCCATGAAGTTACACGGTGCTGGTTCTTCCTGATGGCTTAGTGCACGTGGCCTGGCATCTTGCTGTGTCACACATGTTGCAGTTTGTGGCAGGATCCCTTCTTCTTCAAGGCAAAGTAGGAAGTTTGTATTGTGAGCAATAACACACTTTATTTATTCATCCCCTGATGGGCATGCAGAAGGTTCCCATGCTTGGCAATGTGGAGGGAAACTCTCTCTTCCAGACCCTGATTGTGTTCTATTGGAGGAAAGCACTGGACACTGGGTTTCTGCTCATGCAGGGCTTCTGTTTTCATGCTGCAGGGAAAGCACCATGCTGCTTCTCAATTGGCTGCATCCTTTGAGCAGGTGTCTGTTCCAATGACTGGCTTAGGTTTGCTTTGTTTTTTCTTTTCTTCTTTTTGCAAATTTATTGTGTGTTCATGACACTAGTCGTTTATTAAATATGCAATTTCAATGTATATTCTCTGAGTTTGTGGCCTGTCTTTAACCTCCATCAGGGTTGTTATGGTATCAGTTATGATGGCACATATCTTAGGTCCTGGTGAAGGTCACTCCTATGTCATGTGTGAGTCCAGCAAGATGCTGTCCCCAGGGTACCTCGAACAGTTACACACCTTAGTTCAGAGTCAACCAGGTGTTCCAACAAGTAACATGACATTCTGATAGAAAAGCCCATGGGTGGCCTCAGCAGATGACAGTCTGTGAAACAGCAGGTAGGCTGGCCATCCCTGAGATCACTAATGTCTCCAGTGTCCACAGCCCAGATACACAGTCAATGTCTGTGAGGCCAGCACTGTGGAATAGACCTATAGAAGAATCAAGAGTTGAATCCACAACTTTATGGGAACATTGATAAATAGCAACTAACATGAGCTGAAAATTGCTCTTAAGAAGCTGGAGAAAATTAGTGAATGTCTGTTTGAAATGAGTGTAACTATTACTACACATGTGTAAAGAGGATTTTTTGTTTTGATAAATCCTTTCAGATTCTCACACTGTCAGTCTAGTTGCTGGCTCTGTGAAAAATCTACCATGAGAAGGCAAATCTGAAGTGAACCAGAGGTGGTTCTGTCTTTTCTGTGAGCCTCATTCTGGGCAGCCTCCTCACAGCTTCTATCCACACTGACCACTTTCAACTTCTGGAATCAATGTCTTCAGTTAGCTTTCTTGGGGAGAACTCTGCTCTGTGTCTTTATCGTGCCCTTTTCATGGTTTCCCCACTTTGAATGTATTTAATGACATGTGTTCTAGGAGGCCAAGAAATTGGTTTGGCCAAAAAGTTAGTTTGGTTTTAAAGTAAAAACAAAAGACACGTTACTTTTGCACTAATACCTTCATTGAACAATGTATTCACTTTTTGTTCCACTGCTTTCTGTCATCTTTCAGGAAATAATTCCAAATTTCCAATTTTTTTTTCTTTTTGACTTAAAAACTGTTCAGGCTGCCTTTTGCAGTCTTCCAGGGAATTGAATTTTTCCCATTAAGAGAATTTTTTGAAGGCTTAAATAAATGGAAAAGCAAAGATGCAACATTTGGTGAACATGGCTCATGAATGAGAAATTGCCAGACAGGCTGTGACAGTTTTTGCCTCGTTATCAATGAAACATGTGTTCTTGCCTTATCGTGATGGAAGATCGTGTGTTCTCTGTTGATTAAGTCTGGATGCTTTTGTCCACTGCTGCTTTCATTTGGTCGAATTTGAGCAGTACTTGTAAGAATAAACTGTTTGATTTCCCAGAAGGAGCTCATAAAATCTAACTTCCTTCCAATCCCACCATATACATAACATACCCATCTTTGGATGAATACCGGCCTTTGGAGTGGCTGCCGGGGGTTCATTTCATCTCACCTGTGATCTCTTCTGTTCCACATTACTGTAAAGTGTCCATGTTTCATTGCCTGTCACAATTGTTTTAAAATGGAATATTTTTGTTACATTTAAATAAAGAATCTCATGTGGTAACATTGACAATATTTTTTTTTTGCTTAAGTTATGTGTAACCTAAACATCAAATGATTAACATAACCAATTCGGTGAAAATGATTTTCAACACTTTATTTGGATATTTTGAGTAGATAAGCTATCTCCTGCATGGTATAATATTGGTCGTTAGCAATTGATGTTTTAATTTGATCAGTATCAACTTATACATCTCTACCTGAATGTAGAGCATCATCCAACAAGAATCTTCCAGCATGAAACTTCATTTACCACGTTTGATATGTTTGATACTAACATACAATCACTCCTGGATTTTCCCTAAATCTTCCTTCTGATATGATCTCTTATTTCTTCAAAGTCACAGTGCAAGAGTGGGATGTGTGCCCCTGTCCCAGGAACACCAGGCTGAGGTAGGTGTGACCTGGAGGTCAACCTGATCTCTGTCAGACCCAGGGCACCATCAGCCTTGTCCCCATAACACAGGCTGTGTATCCCTCTCACCTTTTTTCCCCATTATGTTGCTTCCAGGATGCATGAGAGACTGTAACAGGGGACCATGAGAAACACTATGGAAATTTTTACTGTTTGTCCTAACTCCACACAGCCCCTGGTCATGGGTGTTTCCTGTCCATTTCATGTGATCATGTGTTGACCCCATTTATACAAGTTTGTTGTCCTCCTTTCCTGCACTTTTTTATGATTAGAAACACAGCAAAAAACACCTGTTTACAGTACCTGAATGCTTGTGAAAATGAGTGATGGAATAGGATACTTAGTAAGTGAGATATTCTCCATCCTCACCATAAAGTGTGACACTCCCCCTTAAAAAGAGAAAGTGAACAGATGCAAGAACATGCGTTAAACTTGGAGACACAAAGCCCAGAGAAACACAGCCCTCTCAGAATCTCAATGGCTGTGTGCTTCCACGTCTGTGAGAGATGGTGTGATCAAATATGTTCACTCTGCACTGCATAAGGATAAGGTGGAAAATGTAATGACTGCACCTAAATATCTGATGATTAACTCCCATCATTTCATGTAAACACAAATAAATAAAGAGGAAGAGAAGATAATAAAAATATAGAGGCAAAAGAAGGTAAATGTGGCTTTCCTTGTACTGAGAACTATTAGGATCTACTCTCATTAACAACTTGCACACATACCATACAACAGTTTTAAATCTACTCATCATGCCATCAACTAAATCCCAAGGACTTACTTATCCTGAAGCTGGAAGTTTATTGACACAAATACTGGCCTGCAGTGTCCACAGAATTATGGATGAGATAGGAGACAAATTCACACAGACTACTGAGTCCTGTGGTGGAAAAGGTACAGAGAGGCTTCTCTCTCAAGAGGTGAGCAAGCCTCAGAATGCCTCTGCCTGTTTCTCTAGAGGAGAGCACTCAGACCCTTGCCTTGACTGGCTTTTATTGGATTCAATTTGCACAGGAATACTGGGTGTATACATAAATCTCATCAATCATTGTCAAGCAGAAATGACTAAGCAATAGATAATATTCAAAGAACTCTGAGGGCCTATTTTCAGTCAGAGTCAGATAACTTAAAAAGCCATAAAACTCTGAGGAAAAAACTCACTTCCTGCTTGGACCCTTATCATTTAAATTGAGGATATTGGCAAAGTATGTTTCATAGAATTTTATGCATTCTTTCTTAGACCTGATGGCCCTAGGGAACCTACCTACCTTTCCAGCTCAGGGCAGCACCCACCTACAGCATTGTTTCAGGCTTCAGGCATTGTTTCAGGCTTAAGTCAGGCAGGGGAAGTAAGGCACCAAGAGATTAGGAGACTTCTTGCAGACATAATGAGGACTCAGGCCTTGTCAAAGCTGAGAGGCAAGGGTCCATCACCCCCTTTTTCTGAAGTCCCCCAAGTCCTTCCCTGAGGGCCCCCTGTGATTGTGCCTGTCTTAGGTCATCCCTGCCTTGAGGAATTTTACCCATCACTGGCTAACCAATCAAGCATTGGGGGGCAGGCAGGGTGAAGTAAAAGGAGCAGAGGTGGTGCCCCTGCCAGGAGATATACTTTGTCTCCTTAGTGGCTTATGGTCCCAAGGTCACTCACTCAGCCTTAGCCATGAATGGGGGATTACAGATCCTGAAACCAAGCAGGGCAGTTTCCAACAGTTTATCCCCTCAGATCATCAACATCTGATCCTCCTACTGCCCAACCCATTTTATGCTCACTACAAATATGATCTTTTTAATATTTTTAAATAATTTACATACAAGTGAAATCACACAGTATTTTTCCTTCTGTTTCTCACTTACTTTGACTACCATTATACTCTCAAAGCCCATTAATATTGCCAGTAATTTCAGGGTTTTAATTTTTTATGATTTTATTTATTTATATTTAGAGAGAGAGTAAGGAAGGGAGAAAGAGAAGGACAGAAACACAAGTGGGTGGTTGCCTCTTGTGTGCCCATTATCAGGGACTTGGCCAGCAACCCAGGCATGTGCCCTGACCTGCAATCAAAGCAGCAACCCTTGGGTTCACAGGCTGTCACTTAATCCACTGAACCACACAGGTTGGGGCAGATTTTCTTATTTTTGTGGCAAATAATATTCCATTATGTATATTTTCTTTGTCCATGTCTTGGCTGCTGTACATAATGTGAAAATCAACATGGAACAGTAGATAAGTTTTTATAGTTGCATTGTTCCCTTTGGATACCTACTTAGAGGTGGAATTTCTGGGTAATGAGGCAGTCCTGTTTTTAATTTTTTGAGGAACATCCATATTGTTCTTCCTTAGTATCCGCACCAACTCACATTCCCACTAATAGTGAAGAGGGTTCCACTGACTGCATGTTCTTACTGTGCCTTCTAATATCTCTTGTTTATGTTCAAACATTTTTTCTTCTTTTATTTGGATATTTGATGTTGAGTTGTAGTTATTTTTACACTCTGGATGTTAAGGTGTGATCAGATATATGACTTGCAAGTATTTCCCCACACATAGCTTGTCTTTCACTTTGTTGATACTCTTTTTTTTTAAAGATTTTCTTTATTTATTTTTAGAGAGGGAAGGGAGGGAGGGGCAGAGAGAGAGAGAGAGAGAGAGAGAGAGAGAGAGAGAGAGATTCAATGTGAGGTTGCTGGGGGCCGTGGCCTGCAACCCAGGAATGTACCCTGGCTGGGAATTGAACCTGGGACACTTGGTTCCCAGCCCGCGCTCAATCCACTGAGCTACGCCAGCCAGGGCTGATGATACTCTTTTCACACACATGTGAGGTTCAGTTTAATGGAACCAAATTTGTCACTTCTTGTTTACTGCGTTTTCATAACATATTGAATAAATTATTGATGAATGCCATTCAATCATATTTTTTCAATACTTTTTTTCAGAGGACTTTATATGTTTAGGTCTTACAGTCAGACCTGTAATCCACTTTGACTTACTTTTTTCTGTATGGAACTGAATAGGGTTATGTTTTGTTCTCTGCATGTGCATATCCAGTGAACCTAATGCTGCCCTCTCCACAACAAGTGTTCAATAAATGGATGAAAATTGACAAAATCTAACACTTTCCTGAGAAGGAGGACACTCAGCACACTAAAATTACACATATTACATAGGTTTTTTATAAAAGCCCACAGGTAACATCATTCTCAGTGGTGAAAAAATGGAAGCCTTTTCTCTAAAATCAGGAGTAAGACAATGACACCCACTTTCACCGCTTGCATTCAATATAGTACAGGACATGCTAGCCAGAGCACTTTGGCAGAAAATTAAATGCAATGCATTTAACTCATAAAGGAGAATTCAAATGATCACTGTTCACACATGGCATGAACTTACAATGGGCTTCCACTTCATTTCAATAGTTAGATGAAGTTTTTCTTTTGCAGAAGAGTTTAACATTTGTGTGTAGATTTATTTTGCACTGATGCACATGACTCTACTGCATTCCCTGGACAACATGTACTGAAATGCACATCTGAATGAAGTGTGTGTGAGTCCATGGATATGAGTGTATGTGCATATGTGGGGGTTGCAAAGCATATATTCCTCCTTACATAAATTGAGTGTTTAACCAAATGTAGGTCCATGTTACCCTTTCCAAGATTCTGAAACATGAGTTGAGCCCAGGACATAGGGGTTTTGTTGCTGTATTGCTCTGCAAGAAGGCAGTGAGGTGCACCCGTGATTGATGGGTCACTCTCAACCTATTTGGGGCCCTCCTCCAGTCTCCTTCCCTGCTCTCAGAGCACTGGAATATGCAGTAGTGTAATCTAACTGCCACTCAGTCATGTTTACCACCCAAACTCAACACAAGAAATGCCGTGTAAACCACAAAAGCAATCACAACAGAATTTTGGTTTAACTATACTGCTGAAAGATAGGGAATCATCATATTTAAGGCAGAAAGTGCAAAAGAAAAATTTCCACAAATCATGGAGTTCAAGATGACCACATGGAGGTGCATACATAGCATGGTACTGATCTCAAAATGCCCAGTTTCTACACATTTTTTCATGTGGTATTGGGATCCATGTGGATCAGGAGGTCCCAGGGAGTACAGGAAAGGGGAACATCATCAGTGCTGTCAGCTGTGTGTGTTCCATGCAGCTATCCAGAGCCTGTCCTAGGTCACAGGAGATTGTTGTGTCTCCTTGGATAACTGGACAGCATGAAAAGACACTGCGTCCCTGGGATGTTCCAGTGGGACACACACACACAGGACTGACACTGTTGTAAACTCACACTTGCTCACACAGTGAGCACAGATGACTTGTCCATTGACCTTGCTCACCTTCACAATCCCACCCTAACTGTCTCCATCTCAGGAAAGATAGGTCAGAAGACTAATGGGCTTCTTCTCTCTCCCAGGCTCACACCTCTGTGTCTCTCTAGTCCTCTAGGTCCACCCCTGTAGGACAGAACCCACAGGGCAAGGGGTCCTGGATGAGCACACGGAATAGGAGGCTCTCTGCTGGATGGGACCTCACCACCTTGCCTCTTCCACAGCTCAGGGCCCTTCTGAAGGCTTTGTGCCCTGAGGGTCCTGGTCCTGATTGGTGGTGTCCCCAGGACGAGTAGACACGGAGCCCACAGCTCAGGTTTCTCTGATCCCCTGGTACAGACACGCTCCCCTAGTGCAGAGCATTGAGCCCCTGTATGGGTCAGGACCATGTGGGTGACTGTAAATGTCACCCAGCACTACACTCCCTTAATTTTAAAGCCAGGCACTATGTTGGGGCAGTGACTCCTGTGCCCACCATGGCCATGCTGTGATCCACTCTTTTCCTTCTGACCATCCTTTCCCATACTGCTCCTGTCAGGGACATTCTCAGGGATGAAAAGATTCCTGCCCTCAAAGATCTTCAAGTGGCTTTGCTTCCTTTTGACCTTTTTCTACATGGGTTCTGTCTCAGGTCACCATGCAGGAGTCTGACCCTTGGCTGATGAGACTCCCCCAGACCCTTACATTGACCTGCTTCTTCTCTGGCTTATCACTGAGAACTACTAGTACAGGTGTCAGGTGGATTTTCAGGCCTCTGAGAACACACTGGGGTGGCTCACAGATGCTAGGTGGGATGATGATAAGTTTTATAACCCATCTCTGAAGTTCAAGCTCACAATCTGCAAGGACACCTCCAAAAATCAGGTGGTTCTCACAGTGACCAGCATGAGCCCTGCAGACACAGCCACATGCTACTGTGCATGGATGGCACAGAGGCATATACCAGGGGCCTCTTGTACAAGAACCTGGATGGGTGTCAACTGGGTACCATATCTGCAGGGCAGAAAATCACGGGGAAATGGTGTTTCCTGTCAGGCTCTGGAAGTTCCTCTTATCTCCCACAGCCTCAAAGCCTCATCTTGTTTTATTTTTTCTCCTTAGAAGACCCCATCCCTGTTTGTGGTGCAGACAGGCAGATGCTGAATTCTATTTCCTAAGCATTCAACATGACAAGGTCAGTTGCATAGGACAAAAGTGCCACCCATAGGATGTCATTGTTTCATGGGCATCTCTGCCTCCAAGATGCAGAATACAAATAAACACAAAGTTCACCTTTGTTAAAAGATGGAATTACATATTAGAGAAACATTAGCTGATAAGAAAGTTTGACTCTCCATCCATATGCTCTGACCAGAGCAATCAGCTTGTAAAACCAGTTGAAGTGTAGCTGGTCTGAAAACACAAAAACTTGAGCAGAGGAGGTGGGAGGAAACAAGGAATGGTGAGATCCCTCCCACTAGTATAGCAACTTAGAAGACCTAGGGCCACTGTAGCATGAAGTTCCCTAAGCCTTGGAGTGTGAGTTTCAGTCCACATCGGGGTCCCCAATCCACAGCAACAGAGATGGAAATGGGAGTCCATGTAATACCTGGTGATGGGGATTTTGGGGGATTCTGTTCACCTGGGCAGCTCAGAATGCAGCATCCTAGGGAGGGAGGGACCCCACTGTTATAACACCAGGATCTGTGACTGCTGGAGGGTCCTCACAGCAGCTCCACACAAGACAAAAGGTCTTCCTGGTTCAAACAGTAGTGGCTTTCTTGGGCACTTTACTCTCTCAAAAGATCATGGGAAGAGAACCCCTGGGAGTCTTGAGTGTGTTGCTTGAGAAAGAAGACCCATGTTGCCCACCTTGAGCTCACTGGCAGTGCCCCACCCCCACCTGCTGAATTTCTAGGTCCATCCTGGTCTACTCCTGCACTTTCAAGGCAAATGGATATGGCATGGGCTGGATATTTGGTCCCACTCTCCTGGATAGACCACACAGGAGTGAAGGGACCATTTGTCCCTTTGGAGCCTGGGAAGGGTTGGGCAGATTGGAGCACCAAGTGGCACTGATTCTTCTGTGATCTCCTTCGGTGTGGTTAGGGGTTGTGAACATGCCAGCAATACACAGAGTTGGGTTTTTGGATTGTGTCTACCAGGTGAAGTTCCATCCTGGAGTTAGAAGGGCATGTTCTGGGGTTTATAACTGCTTTATGGGGAAGCAGACTTGGGATACCCAGCAAGTTTAGCCTCTGTAGCTGTGGGGAAGAGAGAAAGTGCTGCTATTAACAGAGGGGGCAGAACAGGGACTGTTGAATTCAGGATAGTGATCCTGGGCCCAACACAGACTTTAACGGCAGGTGTCTGTGACAGTTGTAGGTGAAACTGTTTTACCTCAGCTGATCCAGGACTACATCACAGGTGATGCACAGTCTTCTTCATTATATTGTAGACTGAGTCCACAGGTGTATTCAGCCCTGGAAAGTAGGTAACGCTAGATACAAACACCCATTCATATGATCATTAGAGCAAAGGGTTCCTACATCAATGAGCATGCCCCAGTCTTCCCTGGATTAGGGTCAGGGAATCAGGGCTAACCAGTGGAAAGTGTAGAGGTCTATATACTCACTGTTATCATATAGGACCTCTTGGACATGACCAAGGCTGAGACCACTGGGGGTCGCTCAGCACCCCTGAAAACAAGGATCACCAAAGGAGCAGGTGCACTTGGACATTTGTGTTTTTCTGTCTGATTTTCTCTTCCTGTAACTGTTTTCTTTAAGGAAATTATCTGGATTTCTAATTATGCTCTTGCTTCTGAAATCTATCAGTGAGAAAAGTCTGTCATAAAGGAAGAAACTATTTGCATGTGGACAAGGCAGAGTCTCCTTCAGGCACTGTTGTGCCCAGTTGCAATGAATCATCAAACCTCCTGACTCACATCATCTGAGTCTAACCAGAGGCTCTGCTGGACCCAGCAGTCAGTCCAGCCCCACACAGATAAGTGTCTATGCTGGCCAGCAGCAGGATGTGGGCCTGCATGGAAGTGGGCAGGCCCACGTCCCGGCTTGTATAAAGCCAACACCAGAGAACAAAGACCCCCAGTGATGTTGGTCATTGACTTGGAATCATGCTCACAGCACCAAGTGTAGGGGGCACCACACAGAGGCAGAGGGACCCCCACAGCTTGGTGTGGTTGTCCAGGCTGACAACAAACACACACCTAAAGGGCACACAGATTGTTTATCATGCTCAGCATTGAAATGTCTGGGAGGGACAGGAAAGGGCCTTCAGCAGGTCAGATTATTATAGTAAGTCCTGATTAGCAGCCCCAAGGTTGTTTATTGATAATGATGCCCCAGCAAATAATATTAAGCTGTGGTTCTCAATGGGGGCCTCTCATAAACTGAGAGGCTTTCTGAATTTTCCTAATAAAGATGGCATTTATGAGCACAGCCTTGAACTCAATCATGTCTCCTTCCTGTCACATTCTGACCCACCTCTTTGCCTTAGCATCATGGAATTTGGGGTAATTTTCATTTTCTTCTTTTCACTTCCTATCGCCATTCTATATTACTTTATATGGGCTTCTGTAACAGGATTCAGCCAGGGGCCCCCAAAGAGGCATTTGAAATGGGCTCCAGAACTCAGGGTGTCCAGAAAATGTTAAAAAATAAAGGATGCCCTCACCCTACAAGTATAAACTAAAGGAGGGGCACATGGAGCAGGGCAATTGAAAGTTGTTCTGCAGAGCAACAGTTTGGTAGATAACTTCAGGCATGGGAATTTACCATAACTAGAACTTTTAACTGGTTTCATGGATATGTTACATAGCTGTGACCACACTTTGAGCCAAGGAGATAGAAGGGACTTCAAGTGATGTTGTAACTGGGAGGCAACTCCCTGTGGTGACAGAGCCTGAGGAAGAGCTTGGAGATGATTGGCTCCACGCCATGGGGCCATGCCTGCAGGAACTTACTGTGGCAGCCCAGAAAAGCTGGAAAAATATGGGAATGCTGGCAGGTGTAACTGATTGTGGGGGGAGTCAGAAATGGGGCTGCAGAGGAAGATTGGCACTGTGCTTTAAGCCCAGACATGGCAGCCATCCATATTGGGGACCACATGGCTTTGGTGAGAGTCAGGACCACGTGGCTTTGGGGTGCTCCCTTTTGCCATGTGGCTTAGGAAGCAGGAGAGACCTTGCTTTGAAGAAAAGGGATGAAAGGACTCTTGCTGGTGGGCCATGAGAAGTTGCCACATGGTTTTGAATTAACTGGAGATTATGTTGCCAAGACAGTTGATGGTGCCAGGAACTGAGGGGCTACCAGAACCATGGACTTCTATTTCATGGAAGTCCATGAAAGTCTAGTCCATGGAAGTCTAGTTCATGGACCATGAACTTCTATTTCTTTTCTTGAAATACAGTACCCCAGACTGGGCACAGGGAGAAGGAAGGACTGTGTGTGGCTGCGGGTATTCTAAAGGACTTTAGTATTTAAATGAAGATATTCAGTCATTACTCTAAGTCTGCATAACTTTTCAAATAAATAATCCCTTTCACTTTCACCAATATCTGGCATTTAGAGTCATCATTTCCTGGTGGTAGGCAAGGTGAACCTAATATGGGGGAGCACCCTGGGAGCAGAAGGGGGGTCCATTCGGTAATAGTGCATAGTTCATGTCCCCCCTGGGACTGTGACACCACTAACCTACTGCAGAGTGGTCAGACATTATATAATTTGTGATGTGATGGCCCTATAGACCTAGTCCCTACCTGGCACCACAGATAATATTTACAATATTATTGACTATGCCTTACTTTACATCCCTCTGTTTAATCTGTACCTGATGACTTTTATTTCTTTTATTTATGTATTTATTTATTTATTTTTTAGAGAGGGAAGGGAGGGAGGGAGAGAGAGAGGGAGAGAGAGAGAGAGAAACATCAATGTGCGGTTGTTGGGGCTTATGGCCTGCAACCCAGGAATGTACCCTGGCTGGGAATAGAACCTGGGACACTTTGGTTCCCAGCCTGCGCTCAATCCACTGAGCTATGTCAGCCAGGGCTGACTTTCATTTCTTAATCCCTTTAGCTTTTTCACCCAGGCTCCCAAATTTCCTCCCCCCTAGAGATCCCTAGTCTGTTCTCAGGATCTTTGTGTCTGTTTCTATTATGCTTGCTTATTTATTTGTTCTTTAGATTCCACATATAAGTAAGATCATATTTTATTTCTGTATATCTGTCACACTTATTTCACTCAGCATAATTCCCCCTACATCCAGCCACATTGTCACTGATGGAAAGAATTTTTATTTTTTTATGGCTGAGTAAAGAGAATAGGTTAAATTTCAAGTCAGTAGGTTGGCTAAACGTCTTTTTTTTTTTTTTGCATTTTCACCAATAACTTTATTACATAGGTAGTATAAGACTGATTTTTCTCATTTAATATGTCAATTTCATCATTATCAATTTCAACGTGTCTACCCTACCATGGATCATCTTTCAGAGATAAATCTCCATGTTGAAATTTCACAAACCACTTTTGACACATTTGGTCTATCACAGCACCTTCTTCAAACACTGCACAAGTCTTTTTTTTTTCCACTGGAGACACTGAGACGCCCATGCCCTGTGAGCCCAGGTGGGACCTTCCTCTTCATGGCGGGTGCTGGAAATCTGAAGGCACCAGGGACCAACAAAGTCAAGGCTGTTGACACAGGAACAGAGGCAGAGGTATCTGGGGAGGGATTTCATCTGAAGGCATGAGTCTTGCTGTTCATAAAATATCTAAAATGAGGGTTGGAGAAGAGGCAACTTTAAATATCCTATTCTATCACAGCATTTACCAAACTTTATAAGACAAGGGAACAACAGTCAATGGTGTTATTTCTAAGGCATTTCTATATGTGAATTTTAAGGATATGGGGACAGTGATGGGTTTATTAAATCACTAGGTAGAGACTTTTGGAGATGCACTGATCAAGGAATAAGACATTCAGAAATCAAATCCCAGAACAAATCCAGGTTGTCTATGTGTCACATAAAGCTGGAATCTCAGTGAGGATCTTGTCCTGCAGGGGCCTGTTCCTCAGTGGGAGAAGCTCTGTGTGCAGATGTCTCAGGGATTTGAGAGGAGACATATACCTTACAGCACTCTCTGATTCCCTGTGAGCAGGGTTTCTGTGTCCTGTATCTTCTCTCAGGTAGGGTCCAGTCTTCAGCTATGAAACACTGTGTCTCATGAATATGCAAATGAGAAGGGGTAGGCTGGGTTAAATGTTCATCTGTCTGTGCCCTCAGAGCAACACCCACAGCTACACCCTCCCCTACAAAAGTCCTGATGGCATAGCCTTTCACCAATGCCTGGAGCTGGAGAGCCCTCTTCCTGGTGGCAGTGGCTACAGGTAAGAGGCTCCCCAGTACTTGGTTTGAGGAAGACCAGGGGCAGTAAATAGGGATTTCCATCCACTCTTGTCTCCTCTCCACAGGTGTCTACTCCTAGGTGCAGCTGGTGCAGTCTGGGGGTGAGGTGAGGAAGCCTGGGGCCTCAGTGAAAGTCTCCTGCAAGGTTTCTGGGCACACCTTCACAGACTATTATATTCACTGGGTTCGACAGGCCCCTGAACAAGGCCTTGAGTGGATAGGATGAATATACCCTGAGATGGTGATACAAACTATGCACAGAAGTTCCAGGGTAGAGTCACCATGATGGCAGACAAGTCCATGAGCAGAGCTTATTACACGGAGCTGAGCAGCCTGAATGCAGATGACATAGGTGCGTATTACTGTGCAAGAGACACAGTGAGGGGAAGTCAGCATGAGCCCAGACACAAACCTCTTTGAGGAAGACCGGAGGGCTGGGATGCAGGGCACTCAAGTCCCACAGACCACAGAGAACAAATGCAGGAGCAGCTGTGGCCCTGGGCAGGAAGGAAGAGGCTTTCACTTGGGAAAAGGGATTTCCTCTCAAAGCTGTCAGCTGCATCCAGGGACACTTCTTCCTTGTTTGTGGGTTTCCTTTCCCTCATTCTCAATGCAGACAGCAAAGGAGGAAGTGATGCTGTCTGTTTTCAGATGAGATTCCACCCTGTGCCTGGGACCTTTCCTTCACCACGCTCCTGTGTGTCCTTTTTCTTCCTTGGCAATGAACCACCCTGAGTGGTTCTGTATTCCCTGTGGTTGTAAATATTTCCCACAAAATAGAGTCCAGCCCTGTTCAGGCCCCTGTCTGCTGAGCTCAGGTGCTCTGTTCCCCAGCATGCACACAATGTCCTCACACATTTCCTTCCTTCTGACAGGCCCCCCTCACATTACAGTGGTTGGAATAATCCCCCAGCACCTCCACCTCTCAGGCCTCTATCCTCCCTGCCAAATATTACCCTTTTGCCCCTCACTTACTTGGTGGGTGTTTGAATGCACCCCAACATCTATCTCAACAATCACAGTATTGTTACTCTGATTTTCCTGGTTTCCTTTTGAAAAGGACACATGATTCCATTTATGTCCCAACTGGAGAATTCAGGATAATCCCCAGGTCAACACCTGTAACTCAGCCATCCCTAACTTAATCACTCTGCAGAGTCCTGTCATATAAGAGAACACTCGCCAGTCCCAGCAGCCAGAATCTGGATGTTCCTGAGCATCCAAGTTCAGTCATCCCAGTTTCCTGAGGATCATGGCCTCAGCTGCACCTCAGGAATCTGGGGACAGGCTTCCTTCCTGAGGTCCTAGAAAGTCTGTTGGAGAGTGTGAGTGTGTGCATGTGGGTGCACACACACATTAACTTTTTGTCACATGTGTTTGTCACTGTGTGTATTGTGCATACACGTGTGTGGTTTAATCCATGTTCTAAGTCTCCCACAGCTCACAGATCATGGCCCTTCCCACACATCAGTGAGGACCAGTCCCCAGGGTGAGTGCAGCCCACTAGGAAGCCTGTGTTTCCCTCTCCGTCAGTTGGATGTGACCCCAAGGGCTAGAGTGCATCATGGACAAAACCTGCCTGGGGATCTTCTTGATAGAAACTGGCTTCTGAGGGTCTCAGATGATGCATGTAAAGAGGCTAAAAGTTGAGGTGTCCTTTACTCAAAGTGACCCAAGGTGTCCTGTCCCAGGTGAGCTACACAAATCAGGCTCAGGACTGGTGAATCCCAGAGAGGGGCTGCAGGGATGGGATGCATGGGAGTCAGGGGTAGTTCACACCCAAACTTGTCTTAAGGAACAGAATCATGACCCAGAGACATGTCCTGGATCCAGCTCTTCCTGCATCTGAGGTCCATGACCACTAAGTACATGACTGTATGTTACTGTATCATACACATGGAGTGAGTCAGTGCCATCCCAGATGCCAAAGTCCTTCTTGAGGGAGCAGGGGTGGGACTGGGCTCCAGGGATTTCTCAGGACACATAAATGCCTGGGTTCCATCTGGTGAGCAGGTGTACAGAGAGGCTGAGAAAAGGATTCTTGAATCTCCATTTAATTCTTCTTCTTGCACAGAAACCTCCTTCACAGAGACCTTCCCCCCATTCTCATATTTAACTGAGCACCTGTTACTGTGTGTTAATATATCAGTTAAAGAGCACATCTATGTGCTGTTCTGTGTTACTGTGTGGTTTACCTGCATGTGCAATTTTATGCGTGAGTGTATATACTGTGTACTTCAAATATGCAAGATTGTATGTGTGTTTCTAAGTTTTTTTTTTATACTTGTAGTACTAGCATAACTTTTATGGAGCAAAAAAAGCTTAATGTTTATAGCATATCTTAATTTTCAACAAACTACTTAGTTGCTGCAAATGTATCTCATGACATAGCATAGTATACTTATCTTTCCTTGGCATTTTTTTTTCCTTTTTGCCCATGTGTCTGAGCTCTGCAGGCATCATGCTGGTTGATTAGTCTATGTGTAGCTCTACACCCATCTCCCAGGTGAACATGGCTTCACAAAGTGTCCAGGTGCCTCATCCCATCTTGGTCAAGGGTGATAAGATCTCATGGGCCCTCCATCACTGACAAGCCTGATCTGGCTCAGGGGTGGTTGGCCTCACCATTCAGTTTGCAGTCAACATGGATCCCAGAAAGAGCTGTCAGCTCAGTGCTCCAAACACAGGACCCCCATATCCATCTTTAGGAGGAGCCCCTCTCCTGCAGGAAGTAGTGCTAACAGCACAGTGGGGACACGGGACTCTGAAGAGTAAGATGTGCCTCATCAAATCCTTCAAGATTTCCTCCTGGATCCAAGAGTTTCAAGCTTCACTGCATGTAGGATTTGCATTGGGAGAGTGTTGGATCCTAGGGGCAGTCCTGGGGAACCCTGAATCCCTGGCCCTGAAATTAAATACCCCCATCCATGATCATGAGTGTCTGAGAGAGCACATGTTTAATCCAAATGTCTTCTTGAATGGAACAGATGACCTTTTTCTAATTTAAGTAAACTTCATATTAAACTCTTCTCTGACCCAACAAAATGAATACAGAGTGAATATATCTGCTATCATAAAGTGATCAATGTACATCCTATTCTCTTAGTACTTGACCAAAAAACACACAGGCACACACAAACCCACACACAGTAACAACACAGCCATGCACAGCCACAGACAATGACAACACAGTCATCAGCCACACAGAGCCACTCACAGTCATATGACCACACAGAGCCATATGGAGTAACACACTGTCACACAAGAAAAGTCACACACTGTCACACACACCTCACAGACTGCCATGCACACTGATGCACATATAATCATACACTCTCACACACTCATTTTTTTAAATGTGCATTTACACATGAGTTGTGATACAAAACTGTTCATTTCATTGCACATTATTCCTCTAAAACATGTCAGGGTGTTTTCCATATATTAATGGATAGTCTGAAAAATGCACAGGGCAGATGGTTCTCCTGATACAAATGCTACACCATGTATGTATTAGATGGTGTTAACTGGCATTTATTTCATGTTTACCTCCTACAGTAGCAATTATTATAAATAAACTTATGTGTTTGGAATTGATGCACTATTGAGAATAAATAAGTAGATCTATAACAGACAAGAATAATTATGAGCAATCTTATGGCTTTGCACCAATGCCTTCAGGAGCCTATTGGAACAGGTTATACGAACTCACCAGGTAACAGCAGAGCAAACACATCAACTGCTGCGTCATGATACAAAAGTATAACTTCTTTATTTCCATAACCACAGGTCAACTTGGTGAACTTGCATTTTAACATATAACTCTGAGTTTCCTTATAATCTTTATAAAGTTAAGAAAATGCACAACTCTAACATAGTCCCATGAATAGGAGACTATTTGGAAAGAGATGTCCAGGACAATTTCACAGGAGAAGTAAAATGAGGAAGAACCCCGTGCTCTGTCTGATGGCCCCACGTGTCTCTCCCTGTCTGATCCAGTCTCTATTTCTCTTAGGAAAGGACAGAAGGAAATGAGGACAGAAACAGAAACCTCTCCACCGTGCATGCAAATGCAGGGTGATGATGGTGCCCAAGATGGGACTGACCTGTTACAGAGTGTGGTGAGGTCTCACAGACTAGATGTAATGGGAATAATAACAATGGTGAAATCTAGTTTTATAGATCTTTTAAGTTACTAATTGTTGTAGAAAATTTAAAAAAAGTACCATTTTACTATGTGAAGTATATACTTCAGTAATGTTAAGGATATTCACATTGACACATAACGGGTTGAAAACTCTTCCATCTTCCAAAATCTGATACTTTATGCACATCAATCACCTTCCCCCTCCTCCCAGCCCCGGCACTCACCATTCTGCTTCCTGTGTCAATACACTTGCCTGATCTAGATGGCCACTGTGCTAAAGTGGTATCATACAAGGTTGTCTTTTTGTGACTGTCATATTTTGTTCATGATAAAGTCCTCCAGGTCCATCCATACTTAAGCATCTGCAAGGTTTTAACATTGTCCATTACATCCCCAGGACTTACTTATCCTGCAAGTGGAAGTTTGTTCTTCAGATCATCGATATCCAATACTTCCACTGCCCACCTGCAACTTCAGAAAACCAGAAATTAGATCTTTTCAATTCTTTGTTTTATGATTCCACATACAAGTAACATCATACAATGCATGCCTTACCATGTCTCATTTACCTTGTCTGCCATTATGCCCTCAAGAGCCATTTATGTTGTCTTCATGCCCTAACCCATTATGTCTACTTTCTTTATCCATGTCTTCACTGCTGTAAATAATGCTAAAATAAACATGGATCCCTGGCTGGTGTGGCTCAGTGGACTGTGTGCCAGCCTTCAAACCAAAGGGTCACTGGTTCAATTTCCAGTCAGGGCACATGCCTTGGTTGTGGACAAGGTACCCTGTAGGGGGGGCACACGAAAGGCAGCCACACATCGATGTTTCTCTTCCTCTCCTTCACCCACTTCCCCTCCCTCTAGAAGTAAAGAAATAAAATCTTTAAAAAAATAAAATAAACATAGAACTGCAGGTAACTCTTTGATATATTGATTTTGTTTCCTTTGGATGCATACCCAGACTTGGAATTTCTGGGTCATAGAGCTGTTGTGTTTTAATTTTTTGAGGAACTTCCATATTGTTTTTCTTCAGCAGCTGTGCCAACTCCCATTCCCATTAGCTGTGCACAGTTTTCCACCGACTGCATATCCTCACACCCAGGCTTCCACTTCTGTGCCTGCCTCATGCCCTAGGCCCAGTCCTCCAGGACATAACCCTGAGGGAAAGCAGCCCAGGATGAGCACCCAGGGGAGGACATTGTCTGCTGGTCAAGGCTTCACTGCCTTTGTCTCCTCCACAGCACAGGGTCCTTCTGAGGGCTTCGTGCCCTGAGAGTCCTGGTCCTGCTTGGGGGTGTCCCCAGGAAGAGCAGATGTGGAGTGAACACTGAAGTCTCACTGCTTTCCCAGAACAGACTCACTCCCCTACTGCAGAGTTCTGAGTCCCCGTATGGGTCAAGAACTAGGGGATGGCTGCAAACCCCATCCTCCCCCACCCTCACAGGGTTGAATAGCTGGGACCTGGGCCTGTGGCAGTGACACTGGTGCCCACCATGGACACGCTGTGGTCCACTCTCCTGCAGCTGATGGTCCCTTCATAGAAGTGCCCCATCAGGGATGCCCTAAGTAAAGAAAATGCTCCTTTTCTTATCTTGAAGTGTCATCACCTCTTCTTGTACTTTCTCTGAAGGGGTTCTGTCTCAGGACACCCATCAGAGTTTGGCCCTGGGCTGATGAGACCCTCCACAAACCTCACACTGACCTGCTTCTTCTCTGAATTCTCACTGAGAACTAGTGGTACAGACATCAGCTGGATCTGTCAGTCCCCTGTGAAGGCACACAAGTGGCTTTCATATGTCTGGTGGAACAATGATATGAATTATAACTTATCTCTGAGGAATGTGATCACAATCTCTAAGGACACCTCTAAACAACAGGTGTGTTGGGAACTGCACTGCCTGGTTTCAGGAACTGCAACCCCCCATAACTAAGGCTGAGTAAAAAGACCTTGGGGCCATAAGTTACTAAGGGGACAAAGCTTATCTTCATGGCAGAAGTGTTGTCTCTACTCCATTTACTTCATCCTTCTTGGCACCAAGCAGTTGACAGGTTAGCCAATGATGGGTAAGATTCCTCAAGGGAGGGACGGCCTAAGACAGGCACAGTTGAGAAGAGGTTCTCAGTGAAGGACTTGGGGGACTATAGAAAAAGAGGATGATGAACCCTCACCCCTTGACTTTGACATAGACTGAGTCCTTATTCTGTCTGTAAGAAGTTTCCTATTTGCTTGACTGTCTTAATTCTCCCACCTGACTTAAACCTGAAACAGCGCTGGAGGTGGGTATGGCTTTATGCTGGAATGGGCAGTGTCTGAAGGCAATCAAAGCTAGGAAAGAATGCATAAAATCCTGTGAAAACTGCTTTGCTAAAAATGCCGCCAATTTTCTGATAAGGGTCCAAGCATAAAATTAGTTTGTTTCCCAAAGTTTTATGTCCCTTTATCTATCTGACCCTGACTCAGAATAAGCCCCCCTAATTCTTTGAATGTTATCTATTGTTTGATCCCTACTGCTTGAAAATGATTAGTGAGTTTTACCTGTATTCCTGTGCAAATCGAACCCAATAAAAGTTCATTGAGGAACAGGCTCAAAGCCCTTCTCCTCTGAGAGATGGGCCACCCTCCCTCCTCAAGCAGATCATGTCTTGATAGAATTAGTCTTATTTATGGTGGGTGGCGTGGGGTCTCTGCTAGACAAAGCTCCCCCACACAACTAGTCCTCACAATAACCAGCGTGGACCCTACAAACACAGACACATATTCCTGGGTATGGATGGCACAGAGACACAGCCCAGGGGCCTCCTGTATAAGAACCTGGGTGGGTCTCTAGTGTGTCTCAGCTGGGCCCCACGTCTTCACAACAGGAAAGAATGGGGTGTTGGTGTTTCCTGCCAGCTGGTGGAGTTTCCTCTCACCTCCCACAGGCCCAGGGCCCCATTTTTCCTCTTCTCCCCTTAGAAGACACACAAGTCTGTTAGGGGTGCAGACAGGCAAGATGCTGACTTCTCTTTCATAAACACCCCATACAAGGTCACTTACTAGGACAGAAATGTCACCCACAGGATTTCACTGTTTCATGAACTCCTATACAAATAAACGCAAAGTCCACTTTTGTTAAAGAGATTGGATTTTAAGTTAGGCAAGCATTAGCTGAAAGTCTGGAGTTCCATTCCCTCGCTCAGACCAGAGCAGTCAACCTGAAAAACCAGTTGAAGTATAGCTGGTCTGAAACTTAATAAACAGGAGCAGCCGAGAAGATTTGGGGAGACAAGGAGAGGGTAAGTCCTCTTCTGCAGCTCCAGTGACTGGGGATTCCAAAGGATATGGCAGCAGGAATCTCCCTCCCCCTGGGAGTGTGGGGCCTCAGCCCTTGCAGGGGTCTCCAATCCACAGCCAGAGATGCAAATGGAAGCCCACACAGCACCAGGTGATGGAGATTTGTGAGGATTAGGTCCACCTGGTAGTCTCTGAGCATAGCGTCCCAGGGAGAGAGTGACCACATTGTTACAAGACCAGGATCTGTGACTGCAAGAGAGGCCACACAGCAGTTCCAGGATGGAGGAAGGGTCTTCTTGGTACACTCAGTAGCGACTTTCAGGGACCCTTTAGTCCCTGGAAGTACTGTGGTCAGAGAACCACTGGGAGTCTGGATTGTGTGGCTTGAGGAAAAGGACCTGCGTTTCCCACCTGGTGTGCATGGGCAGTACCCCACCCCCACTTGCTGATTTACTAGGTCCGTCTCATCCTAGTCATGCAATTTTAAGGTATACAGTTATGGCCTGGTCTGGATATTTGGCACTGCCATCCTTGTGAGGCAGCACAGTGGTGAGGGGATCATTTGCCCCTTTGGGGCCTGGGTGGTGTTGGGGAGATTGGAGTGCCAAGTTGCCCTGATTATTTTGTGAACCCCTTCAGCTTGCTTATGGGATGTGAATGTGCCAGTAATACACACAGAGCTGGGTTTTTCAACTGTGTCTCCCAGGTATGCTTCCATACCCAGTCAGATGGGTATGTCCTGGGCTCTCTGGCTGCCTTATGGGGAAGCAGACCTGGAGTACCCAGGGAGTTTAGTCTCTGCTGGCATGGAAAAGAGAGGAAATTCCCCTGCAACCAGAGGAAACAGAACAGGGACTGTGTGGATCTACAACAGTGGTCCTGTTACCAACACAGACTTTAGCAGCAGGTGTCTGTGACTCTTCAAGTTAAACCTGACTCACTTCAGCTGATTGCAGACTATGTCACAGGTAATACACAAGTGTCTCCCTTGTACTGTGGACTCTGAGTCCACAGCTGTATAATAGTCCTTGTACTGTGGACTCTGAGTCCACAGCTGGTTAGGTGATACTAGACATAGACAGCCATTCATGCCCTCGTTACATAAAACAGGTGGTATGACCTTACTGAGCAAGCCCCACTCTTCCCGGATTAAGGTTAGGGGAGTAGTGGGGGCCAGTGGAGAGGGCTGAGGTCCATATGCTCATTATTACCAGATGTGGATTTTGGACATGACCAAGGCTGTGACCACTGGAGGGCACTCAGTGTCCCTGAACACAAGGACCATCAAAGTATCAGGTGCATTTGGTGGTGGTTTGTTCTCGTTGCCTGTTGGATTCCCTCTTTTTGTAACTGTTTCCCTTAGGGAACTTCTTGGATTCTTCATTATGCACTCAGATCTGAAATCTCTATTGTAAAGGAGGAATCTATTTTCATGTGGACAAAGCAGAGTCTCCTTCAGACACTCTCATGCTCCATTCCAATCAATCATCAAACCTTCTGACCCATGTAATCTGAGCCTAACCAGAGGCTCTGGCAGACACAGCAGTTCAGACCAGCCCCACACAATTCATTGCCCATGCCCATCAATAGTTGGATATCGGCCTACTAGACAGCAGGCACCAGAGGGGTAGGAACCCAATTCCTGAGGACAGAGATTCTCACTGATGATAGTTATTGCCTTGCAATCATGCTCACAGCACCAAGTGTAAGGCCACCACACAGAGACAGAGGGACCCAGAACATCTTGGTGAGGATGTCAGGCTGACAGAAAATGCACAACCCAAGGGGGCATGGGACATGAGATTCACAGAGTTGAAATCTCTGGGAGGAACATGAAAGTCCCTTCAGCAGGTCAGATTATTACACTAAGTCCTGCTTAGCAGCCCCCAGGTTGTTTACTGAGTTATGATCCACCAGCAATTAATATTAGATTGTGGTTCTCAGTGGGAGTCTCTGATAAACTGAGAGGCTTTTCTGAATTTTCCCAATAAAGATGACACGTGTGAGCACAGTCCTGAATTCAGCCATGCCTCCTTCCTGTCACACTGCGATCCAAACTCTTGTCTTAGCCTTCCTGGAATTTGGGATAATTTTATTTTTGTTTCTTCAATTCCTGTTGACATCCTACATGTTATTTTATATGAGCTTCTAGCCTACAATGGAGTAGTCAGGCAATTGTACAATTTGTGATGTGGTGTACTTATTGATCCAGTACCCACCTGGCACCACATGTAGTATTTACAATATATTTGACTGTGCAGTACTTTGCATCCCTGTGAATAATCTGTAACTGCTGATTTGTACTTCTTAATACCTTTACCTTTTTCACCCAGGCTCCCAAATTTCTTTTCCACTGGAAATCCCTAGTCTGTTCTCAGCGTATATGCGTCTTTTTCTATTCTTGTTTATTTATTTTTTTCTTCACATTCCACATATAAGTGTGATCATTTGGTGTGTCTGTATATCTGTCACACTTATTTCACTCAACATAAAACCCTCTAGATCAATTCACATTGTCACAAATAGAAAAATTTCATTTTTTATGGCTGAATAAAGAGGATGAGTCAATTTTCATATCAGTGAGTTGGTCAAAGTTTTTTTTTTTTCATTTTCACCAATAATTTTATTACTTGTGTGGTATAGCACTGATTGTTGTCATTTAATGTGCCAATTTGATCACTATCAACTTCTACCCAGCTGTGGAGCATAATTCAGCAAGAAATTTCCATGACAAAACTTTGCGTAAAGGTTTTGACATGTTTGATCAATAGCTGCACCTTCTTCATACATTGCATTTTTTGGCATTCATTAAGACACTAATTAGTGTCTTCATTAGTGTCTTGCATTAGTGAAGATGCTAAGACATCCATGCCTTGTGAGCCCAGGTGGGACTTTCCTGTTCAGATCATCTGCTGGGCAGCAGAAGGCACAAGACACCAATGAATTCAGGGCTGCTGTCATAGCAACAGGTGCAGAGGTTTCTGGGGAGGGATTACTTCTGATGGCTTGGGTCTTCCTGTTCATAAAAAAAATCTTAAATAAGAATTGAACAAGAGGTCACTTTAAATATCCCATTCTGTCAGAGCATTCACCAAGCTTGATAAGAGAACCAAAGACAATAGAGGAATTTCTGAAGTATTTTTATACGTGAATTTTAAGGAGCTAGGGACAGTGAATGATTTATTAACAAAATAGGTGAAAACATTTTGAAGATATACTGACCCAGGAATAAGATATTCAGGTATTAAAGACTAGAACAAGTACAGCTGGTATATAAGTGAAAGTTGTGGTAGCAATGAAGATCTTGCCATGTGGGGGCCTCAGTGGGAGGAGCTATGTCTTCACAGAGCACAGGGATTTGAAGGGGACACATATCCTACAGCATGAATTAGCACTTACACTCTCTAACTCCCTGTGAGCATGATCCCCGTGTCCTCCATATTCACTTAGGTGGGGTCAAGTCTTCAGATATGAAACACTGCCTCATGAATATGCAGACTAAAAGAGGTAGACTATGTTAAATGTGGGTCTTTCTGTGCCCTGAGAACATCACCTAAGCCACATCCTCCCCTACAGAAGTCCTGGTGGCACAGTCCCTAACCATGGACTGGAGCATCAGAGCTGTCTTCTTGGTGGCCTTGGTTAAATGTCAGAGGCTCCCTAGACTCTGGGTTGAGGAAGGGACCAGGGACAGTTGATGGGGATTTCCACTCACGCCTGCCTCCTCTCCACAGGTGTGCATGCTCAGGTGCAGCTGATGTTATCTAGGGCTGAGGTGAAGCCTGGGAACTCAGTGAAGGTCTTCTGAAATGCTTCTAGATACACCTTCACAGACTACTATATGCACTGGGTGGGACAGGACCCAGGACAAGGGCTTGAGTGGCTAGGACTAATTGGCCCTGTAGATAGTGACACAAACTATGCAGAAAAGTTTCAGGGCAGAGTCACTATGGCTGCACACAAGTCCATGACTACAGCCTATAGGAAGCTGAGAACGCTGAGATCCAAGGGCATGGCTGTGTATTACTCTGTGAGATATGTGTGAGGCAACGTCAGCCCAGACACAGACATACTTGCAGGAGCACCTGGTAATACCAGGGGGTGGTTAGTGTCCCTGAACAGTGGGACCATCCCAGGAGCAAGTACAGTTGTAAGTTTTGAGTGGTTTCCTGCCTAGTTTCCTCTTCCTGTAACAGTTTCCCTCAGGGAAACTCAATTTCTGATTCATAGCTCAGCTCTGAATTCCCTGACTTAGAAAATTTTGTTGTAAAAAAAGAAAATATTCTCATGTAGAAAAAATGCAGAGTTCATTTCAGGCACACTTACATGCTGGACAGTGAGCACCAGAGGTGTGTGGACCCAATGCCAAAGACCACTGGTAGTGACTGTCACTCACATGACATCATGTTCACAGAACCAAGTGTAGGTGGAGCCACACTGAGCAGAAGGTACCAGGACAGCTTTGTGTGGATGTTCAGGCTGATGGCAGACACATACCCCAAGGGGTATGTGAATATGGATATGGATAATTCATCAAATATGGATAATTTGTCAAATATGTTTTCACATGTCAGCAAAAACAAAGTAGAATACAAATACTGATTACATTTAATACCATAAAATTAACACAATTAAATAAGTGATGTTTATATGTGGACAACCACCATGTCTACAGAAAAAGAAAAGAATGATTTTAAGTTACCAAATGATTGAGGATCGAGATAAAGATAATTAAGACTTCCCGCCAAGATGGAGACATAGGTAGACACACTGTGCCTCCTCACACAACCAAGACAGGGACAGCAACAATTTAGAAACAGAATAACAACCAGAACTGACAGAAAATTGAACTGTATGGAAGTCGCACAACCAAGGAGTTAAAATATACACATTCATCCAGACCGGTAGGAGGGGTGGAGTCATGCAGCCAGGCAGAGGGGTCGAGGCACAAAGAGCTATGGGACTGGGTGCATAATACTGCAGCGGGCGGACCCTAGGTGTGCAAGTGGTGGCTGGCAGACCCCGGCTGAGGGGTGGCAACCAGCAGACCCAGCGAAGAGCGGTTGTGGAGGAAGACACTGCACACAATCCAGGATCCCAGTGCTGGGAAATAGAGTCTTGGGTCACTGATTGAAAAAAAAAAAACTGTGGGGGTTGAGGTGCAGGGAGAAACTCCCAGCCTCACAGAAGAGGTCATTGGAAAGACCCACAGGATGCACAAACCCACCCACATGGGAATCAGCACCAGAAAGGTCCAGTTTGCTTGGGGGAAGCAGTGGAAAGGGCTGATGTCCCACAGAGAGAGGAGCAAGTGCCATTGTTTGCTAAAGGACCCCACTCCCACATACAGCGTCACAACCCAGAGACTTGGTTGCCCCTCTCTGGTGAACATCTAAGGCTCCACCCCTCATACATAACAGGCATGACCAGACACCCCCCCAAAAGAAAGAGAGAGAGAGAGAGAGAGAGAGAGAGAGAGAGAGAGAGAGAGAGAGAGAGAGAGGGGGCTCAAACAGAAGAACGAATGAAAGCCTCAGCACCTTTTAAGCAACCCAGAGATAGCCAACCTATCAGATGCACAGTTCAAGACACTGGTGATCAGTATGCTCACAGAATTGGTTGATTTTGGTCGCAAATTAAATTTAAAAAAATGAAGGCTACAATAATTGAAATGAAGAAAAATGCACATGGAACCAATAGTGATGGAAAGAAACCTGAGTCTCACATCCATTGAGTGTACCAGATGGAAGAAAAAAACATGCAATCAGAAAAGAATGAAGAAATAAGAATTCAAAAAAAAAATGAGGAAAGCCTTAGGAACCTCCAGGACATCTTTAAACGTTCCAATATCCAAATTATAGGGGTATCAGAAGGAGAAGAGGAAGAGCAACAAGTGGAAAAGTTATTTGAACAAATAATAAAGCAGAACTTCCCCAATCTGGCAAAGGAAGTAGATTTCTAGAAGTCCAGGAAGGTCAGAGAGTCCCAAAGAAGCTGGACCCAAGAAGGAACACACCAAGGCACATCATAATTGCATTGCCCAAGATTAAAATGAAGGAGAGAATCCTAGAAGCATCAAGAGATAAGGAGACAGTTACCTACAAAGGAGTTCCCATCAGACTGTCAGCTGATTGCTCAAAAGAGATCTTACAGGCAAGAAGGGGCTGGAAAGAAGTATTCCAAGTCATGAAAGGCAAGGACCTACATCCAAGATTTCTCTAGACAGCAAAGCTTTCATCTAAAATGGAAGGGAAGATAAAGTGCTTCTCAGATAAGGTCAAGTTCAAGGAGTTCATCATCACCAAGCCCTTATTTTATGAAATGTTAAAGGGACATATCTAAGAAAGAGAAGATAAAAAAACATGTATAGTAAAATGACAGAAAACTCACAATTATTATCAACCACACCTAAAACAAAAACAAAGCAACTAGAACAGGAATAGAACCATAGAAATGGAGATCACTTGGAGGGGCAGTAACAGGGGAGTGGAAGGAGGTGAGAGGGGGAAAAGGTATAGAGAATAAGTACCATAGATGGTAGGTAGAAAATAGACAGGGGGAGGGCAAGGATAGTATGGGAAATGTAGAAGTTAAAGAACTTATGACACATGGACATGAACTAGAGGGGGGAATGTAAATGGAATAGGGTGTGCATGGTGGAGGGGCATGAAGGGGATAATGGGACAACTGTAATAGCATAACAAATACAATATATATAAAAAAACAGAAGCCCAACCCCACCTCAGAAAAAGAAAACATAAAGATAACTAAGATGATGATGATGATGATGATGATGATGATGATGATGGAATTAGAATGGGTCTTGGACCAATGTTTTTGGCAATATCTCTCCCTTATCAAATGTTTTTGAAAAGTTGGCTCAGCTTTCTGCTCTCAGAGACACTTACCCAGGATCTATAAGGATCATCATTTTAAGGAGCCCTATTAATCTATCCTTCCAATTGATTGAAATTGTGTGTGATTCCATGGATAAGAGATTGAATCCAAAGAAGGAATCCATGGAGTTTCTCTGCTGCATTTGCTGCTGAAACACCTGATAAGATTCTTTTCAATGAGATTCAAGAACAAGTTTTCTATCACATTCACTGCAATAGATATAATTCACTGGTGGAAGAACACAGACCATGTTAGAATGGCATACTAGAAAGGCACATTTAATATGAGGGTGACAGAAGGGGGTATAAACATGATCTATGTTCACTATTTTTCCCATTTGGATGCAGCAGGGCAGAAACAAGTTGTGAGTGAGTCAGTGACAGCATAATTCCTTCCATTCCTATGTCACAGAGAATGGCTCATGTGCCCTGAGTTGAAGAGGATTGTCCACCTGAGATGTTAGGGACTTTCAATGTGGCAGTTCAAAGTTTCTGAAATTTACATTATTTTTATGTAAAAATCTTTTTAATTCTCTGCAGGGATTGTAGGTGGTGGGGACCATGGGGTTTGGGGAGTCCTGGCCACATGGCATAGCGCTGGTTTGTGATGATGCTGTATGGTAAGCACTGACTGCATGTGCAGTTGGGAAAATGCAAATCCAAACAGCTTCTATCAGCTAAATGGACCGCACATTTTGTCAAGGAATTACTTGCAGGAATCATGGAAATGCATGCAGTATTAGTACAACATATTCATGCCACATGAATGATGAACTGCAGGAACTTTTTCAAAGGGCCCTTGATGATGCCCCCTGGCCCAGTCTCACCTTCTTTCCTGCTTCAGGATTTGCTGCATCTGGTAATAGAGGAGAAGGAATCAACCTCCATTGTTTTTGGAAGTTGTCACACCATTGTTAATTGAAGATGATACCATTGTGTCTACCCCGCGTATATAGTTTGAAAAGGCAATTTGACAAGATTCATTTGGAATTATCTAATGCAACAGGCAGCTGCCTTGAGAAACCAAATGTCTAAGTGAGGTAGACAGTTTTAAGTTTTTCATATTGTTACAAGAAACCATAGGCTAGATGTGGACATATTATGATACTGGCTTTAGATTCCCCTGTAGATGTAACATTTGAGGGTTCAAATGGGATATAATCTAGGTTAAGTCTGATTATTTTGGAGTAATGATTTATCACAGCATCTTCTTAGGTTTCATGCCTCATGTTTTTGTAATGACTTCCAACCTCACCTTATTCTAGTCTCCAGAATGGACAAGTGTTTCCTGGTTTCCTCAACTGTCCACATGATTGAGATTAGGGGAGACATGAGGGCTCACTTTATTTGCAAAGAATCCAAATCCACACACTGACATGTTTCTTTTCTGGTCTTGTCCTGACGTACAAGCCCTAAGAACTGCAGTGCCTTCTGATGTTTGTGCTGACTTTACATCAGATGGAGGGATGGATACTGACGGAAAGTTCTATCATTACAGTATGTCCTGGTTACAAGCCTGCAGGTTTAATATTGATGTGTGACCCATCAAAAATAACCATTTCATATACTCCATGAGAGTCTCTAATAAACTGGAGGTTTGTATTGAATTTCCCCTAATAGACATTAAGAATTGTGAGCCCAACTGAGGCATTTAGTCATGACACCTGTCTGTCTGAGATACACTACACAGGTGTGTGGAGCCTACCTTGGACCTGGGACAAGGGTACATTTTCAAGTTAGTACTTTCTTATCTAGTGGCCCCAGATGTTATGTGTGTATATTTCAGGAAAAAGAGAGACAGACACACACACTGAAATGATTAAACTAATTAAATAATGAGGAAAATCACAACATAATGACATGACAATGCTGAATGTGTGTCACCTCAGACGAGGTTAATTCACCCTCCACGTTAATTTATTCCCTTCATGGATGGAGTTAATTTTACCATTTGCACATTGATGCACTCAGTGTATTGGGTTCAAATTCAGTGGACTCCCATCATGTATGGCTATGGAGGCAGCACTACCAAGGGTCCCATGCAGACATGAAGAGGGACTGTGAGAAAGATGAGATGATGATTCTTCTGAAATTAATGGTTCATGAACAAGGAGGTCACCAAACAGGACCTCTCCTGCTCCAGGATTAGAGCTTTGTCACATGTCCACACAGACATAGACTCCAATGCTGAACATAAAGCTGATCAGTTTACATAAAGTTACACCCACCAGCTTGAAAAAGGGAGGCTATTTGAATGATTAATCCACCTTGAATAATCAATGGATACATAAAAATATTGCTTTCATGTCAATGAATCTACTTATATCTGTTGTTTCATATTAGTAATTGGCACAAAATTGTTCCATAATCAAATTTCTGTAATTTAGTATTTACTGCCCAATGTCAACCTATATCCTAATCTAAGCAGGCCTAATCATAACTGAGTTTCCTCTATTCCCCCAATGTTTGAACCTGAATTTACCACAGGGTCTACAGAATAAAATTAAATGAGGCAGTAAGGCTGCTGAACATTGAGCACCAACATTCACTGAAGGAAAATGACCCATGAAAACTGTCTGCTTCTCTGTAGAGTTCATGCTTCTGTCTCCAAATGATTCACACGGATATCCCACCTTCTCCAACACTGGGTCAATGTGCCCTAGGATCACACTCCATTCCTAGCTTACACTCTGCTTTGTAAAGGAAACATGGTCAGATGAAACTTCCTGTCACCTGAACACGAACCTCCTGAGCTTTTAATTCTCCCTCTGGTTATGCCAGTTGATTTCACTGGGTGTGTTCATTACTGGTATTGTTCAAAGGCATCTCTTGTGTTAAATCCCTCTTTTTAAGAAAATGCACTCTCATAGGTCATGAAGTTTCCTGTACCACTTGAGTCAGTGGGGCTGGACAGGCTCAGATATGAGGAGGAATTCAAAACAGACATGACTCCTTTTGCAGGCCACACTCTGGGATCATGTCCTTCATGTCACTTCCCAGTCCCAGATCTCACTATATAGTAGAGCACATGAAAATAGGACCCCTATGCTCACTAAAAGCAGCCCAGTCCTGACCCTGAAGCTCTGAAACAGGATCCTAGCCTGGATTCTCAGGTGTTCCCAGTCCCTACTGGGGCAATCTTAGGACAGAACATAAACCACTCATGATAGAGTTTGAGCTCAGCTGGATTTTCCTTGTTGCTATTTAACAGGTTTTTTTTTATGAAGAAATGGAGACACTGAGTATGACTGTGGGTATGACTGAGAAACAGTGGACCGGTGACTTTTCTGACTCAAAAGCTTTGGGTCTGCAGACATCCAATGTGAGGTGCAGGTGGTGGAGTCAGGGAAGGTTCAGTGCATCCTGGGAGGTGTCTGAGACTCCTGCATGGCCTACCAATTTACCTTCAGTAGCTACAATATGACTTGGACCAGCAAAGCTCCAGGGAAGTGGCAACAATGGGTCTCAGTCATTAAGAGTAATGGTAGTACAACCTAATATGCCAAATCACCATCTCCAGAGACAACACAAAGAGTGACCTCTACCTGCAAATGAACAGCCTGAAAGTCCATGTCAGAGCCCTGTATTTCTGAGCAAGACACACTGTGAGGGGAAGTCAGTGTGAGCCCAGGCATGGACCTACCTCTGGGAGAAAAGAGGGCTGGACTGTAGGGGGCACTGTGGGCACTTTGAATACAGGGTCACCCCAGGGTCACCTGTTGTATATTAAGCTCCGGTTTCCTGGAGGTGTGGGGTTAAGTAACAACACAACAGTTTCCCTCTGGGAACCTCCCTTCCTTCATGATTCAGTGATGACCTCTTAAATATCTGAGTTACAGAGGCATGTGATAATAGGAGGAAAACATTCTCTGATGCACCAAGACAGAGCCACATATATTTGTTACCCCTGCCCTAATAAATCATCAGTTGTTCTGACCCACATCAGCTGAATCCATCCAGAGAGTCCAAGCTGGCCAGCAACAAGACACAGGCATGCTTAACAGCAGACTCCAGATACATATGAACCCAATTCCAGAGGACAAAGGCCCCTGATGGTGATGGTCATTGACTTGATTCCACATTTATGACACAAATAGCAGTTTACATCACGCAGAGAAAGAGGGTAGCCACTACACCATGGTGCAGATGTCCAGGCTTATTAGTTCACACACACAGAGGAACATTCAAAATGTCACTTCATTGTGGAGCCTGTTTGGAGTGGGGCTGAATTCAGAAACTCAGAAATGGCAGGTTCATGCCTGGTAAGTACTTTGTTCTGGCTCTTATTGTTCTTCCATGACAAGTTTGAGGACAGTCCTGCTCATGGGAGGATCTTGTGTGGATTCAATCTCCATCCTGTGTCAGACTACTGTGAATTCCCACTTTATCTACAGGTTTCCTCCATGGTGTGCACAGGAGGAGAGAGAGGGGTGAATCTTCACATGCCAGCATCAAACATGAAATGTTACACCTTGAGTACATATTCCACTGGACACCTAGGAAACATGAGTGAGAAAAATGGAACTACCTTCCATCGTGGGTAGAAAACAATTTTAGTCCATAGAAAATGAAAACAATGGCTATATGGAAGCAAAAAGGGGAAAATGATAACTTATATGGATGTCTTAGTTTAAGGTCTAGGGTGGAAGCTGTCCATCCTGTAAGGCCTTCAGTTTTTCCTGAAGGACTTGGATCCCCTTTCAGTTTCCAAAGATGAGAAGCTTCCGCAGGCTTATGGGGATAGTCAGTTTTGGGTACTCTACTGGGGTAGCCTTCCAACAGGGAGGAATCATGATTTGATACATTCCTTCCTGCTTTGGGCTTGTGTTTGTGTTACTCAAATATCAACAAAATACAACCTGAGTCCCATGTGGCTGTGTTAGGAAACGGGGCCTTGGGATGAGCTTCAATCTTAGGGTGCAGCTCTCATGAATGGTATTAGGGCCTTTATAACAAAGGACTGAGAAAGTTCCTTTGCCCCAATCACCCTCTGAGATCAAGAAAACAAGTCCCCTAGGAGTGAATTCTTAGAAGTGGTCAGATTTGCTGGCTTCTATTCTTTGAATTCCTGCTGTCACATCCATGATAAATAAATGTACGTAATTGGCCAATGACCCTGTCCATTTTAATTTGTTACAGCACCCAAAATGGATTAGTGCTGCAGTGTAACACAAGGGTCGACTCCCTGAAATTTGGCTGCCGTATTTGTTGTAAAAATCACAGCATTGGTTTCCTTCCAAAGAGGTTTTATGGCAGTTTTTCTCTAGTGTTTTCTTTTATAGGAAACATTTCCTGGTTGAAAGTCATGGGAGGCTGTTTCACAGAGGTAGTGGGAAGGCAGCATTACAAGCAGGTGTAATGCATGAACACTTTCAGCATTGATGACATCAGCATGAAGGAAGTTCCATGTTTTACTGGAAGTAAAATCCATAAATGAATGTTTCTCCCAGTCAGCATGTCACAGGGATGGGGCTGTTGTGAACTGGAAGGTGTGAGCATGAATGCCACCTGGGTGTAACATTGGCCACGTGGGACTGTAGGTTTATGTAGGTTTTATTATTTTATCCAAGCATGCCATTTTTCAAACTTCCCAGAGATCTTATGTAATAATGACAGAATAGCATTTAGATTATAGTAACACCTACCTGAATAATTATTAGCGTGCCGTGTACACTAATAGTACAAGGGACATGAGTCCCTTGAACTGACAGTTGGTAAGCAATTGGTGGAGGAGGGTGAAGAGGCTGAGCTCAGAGAGTGTCCAGGGAAGATAAAAAGCTTTACATGTGTTTGCCCCTTCTCCCCACTCTCTTTTTCCACAATGATGGATTCTTGATGCATAAATGCACAAGGGGCAGGGATTCTGTCTTGGATAAACAAGACAGCAACCCTTACAGTGCCCACTGTCCTCAGCCAGGGAGACTGATGATGGGGATGAACCTTGCTCTGTGTGTCAACACATAGACAAGGTTATACAAAGGATTTATTCTGAGCTGAATAGCATGACACACTGTGCATGTGAAATATTGCTGTGAGTTAAATTGTGTTAAAGTGACCGATGGTAGAAATTAGCAACAACAACAACAATTCTACAGCACACAGACTCTCATAAAACTCTCTAATCACAATGAGTGTGCTCTTCCCTCTAGTCAAGTGGGGACAATCACCAAAGCACTTGGCTTATTTGACACTAAGGGGAGGAATGCATGCAAATGGGCATCACTACTTACAGATAAACCAAGACTAGCTGCTGTCACTGCACCTCAGGGAGAGCAGCTCAAGTCCCCGAGTCTCCGCAGTTTGTATTCACTGTTGCAGTTAACCCAGAAAAAGCACCAAGAAGTTGGTGCTGAGCTGGCCTCTTGCTCTAACGCTTTTATATAGTAGCAATACACAGAAACTGGGGAGTTCTGTGAGTGTGTTTGTCTGTGTGTGTGTCCAGTGATAACAAATTTCTCTTGTCTGCAGGCATCCAATGTGAGGTGCAGTTGGTGGAGTCTGGTGGGGACCTAAGGCAGCCTGGGGGGTCTCTGAGACTCTCCTGCAAAGGCTCTGGATTCATTTTCAGTGACTACTATATCAACTGGATCTGCCAGGCTCCAGGAAAGGGACTATAGTGGGTAGGGGTTATTAGAAACAAAGCTAACAGTCACACAACAGAATCTGCTGAGTCTCTGAAAGGCAGATTCACCATCTCAGGAGATGATTCCCAAAGCACTGCCTATCTGATAAGGAACAGCCTGAGAGCAGAGGACTCCAAGCTGTATTACTGTGAGAAAGGCAGAGAGAGGGGAAATCAGCATGAGCTCAGAAAAAACCTCCTTGCAGGAGGGGCTGTAAAACCAGGGACACCCAGGGACTGCAGGTTCTGCAGACACAGGGCACATGGAGATTAATTAAGGTTTTGCTTCATCTCTTGCAGGGAACTTCCTCTTCAACTGACATTAAGCTTGTAGGTACCTAGGAAAACATTCACCACAATGGGTCTAATGTGGTTGGTTCACCTCTATTTACATGAACTGGGTAGAAGTATATGATTTCTGACTTGGGAATCTTACCCTAAATAGCCCTGTTGTGACTGTTGGTTTTCTGTTAGTTTGACTAGATCACAAGGTGCCCAAACATTTAGCTGATAGTTATTAATGTGTTTTTCCAAATGTGTTTACAGGTAAACTTACCTTTGAAATGGTGGCTCAGAAAGGAAGACTGTTTTCCCCAATGAGGATGGGCACTCTTCACTCCACCAAGGTACTGACTAAAACAAACTGAAGAGGGAAAAGTAACCCCTTCCTGCCTGTGTGCTGGATTCTAGAGCTGGGACAGAGGTCTCCTCCTGCCCTGGGCACCCTGGTCCTCAGCCTTCAACCAGGCTGACTGACAGCAACAGCTCTCCTGCATCTCCTGACTGAAACCACAACTCATGAACTTTGGGGTGTCTCACAGTCTGTACTATGAGCATCAATTCCATATAAATGTAAATTTCAATAGCATTCAGTGGACAAATAGGAGGATCATGTTAATTAACGTCACATTAATTTCCAAAGGTGTTACGTAACACAGTCCCTGTTCCCTCAACCTGTGAGGCCCATTGAAAATTCTAGAACCTCATGAAGACTCAGGAAAGATCACTGAGCATGGATAGAGCAGAGCTGCGTTGCATCATAGCTCACTGAGACAGCTTCAGCAGCCAAAGCTGACGACGAGGCACAGGAATTAGCTTCCCAGTGATTGATCTTGCAAACTAATGTTCTCCATCTTGATTTTGCACAATAACCAACTGCACCTTGCCTTCTTGTAGAAAAGCTTATAATGATCATTTACAAAAATGATAAAGATTTATTCAATTCGTAAGATTACTGTGAACATTTTCTTAGCAAGAATGCTTGCTTGATGCAGATTCCAGTTGATACTGTATTATGATAACAAGACTGATATGGGAAGAGATATGCAGTGCCTTAAAACATGTGTTGTCATACATAACTGAATCATGTGTGTTAATACAGCACTTATCTGTGGTCCCAAAACAATGGGAACTGTCCCAGTGTTTCCTTTGTAGGAGCCACCTGTGACATTCCCCAGACAGTGAACACAGAAACAGATGCTCTTGCCTGTCCCCAGAAAAAAGTGACAACTTGGTGCCCACTGGGCTGCTGTATCTGGAGGACATGGAGCTCAAATGAGGAACATTACCACCACTCCTCCATGACCAGCCCTAGAGAATGTCTCCTTTGAAAGGGAATCTGAGTAATAATCAGTGATGTCTGAATTATCACCCCTGATGCCTTGACCAGCATGGGCAAGTCTATGAGGGATGCTCAAGAAATCCAGATGCAGGAGGAGATGGTGATTTCTTTAGGGACTGAGAGATGCAGCTGTAGGTCACTGAGCAGTGAGTCTGTCTCCACATGGGATATGGAGTCTGATGTCCATGTGGTATATGGTCAGAAGGGAAGACAACTATATAGATGGAGCACCAAGAATAGACAAAAAACTTGAGTGTCACTCACAGAGATGACCTCACCTAGAAAGACACATTGTGAGCTAGAATCCACTGGGGGCACTTTCCAAGGGACAGGTACAGCAGAGAAGAAGGACTTAGAGTGAATTACTGTGAAAATTATCACAGTGTATTTTTGTCAGCCATTGAACAGTAGATGTTTAGTGAGATTTGGGCCACATGCTGGAGCAATCAGATTGGACCTTCCCCCAGAGGAACCTGAGGACATCAGAGGATTCCCAAGAACAAGGATTCCCAAGAACAAGGGTAGGGAACATTGCTTCCAAATGGCCCTCTTGGCTGGGCTCATTGGGCTGAATTAAGAGCAAGCACTCTAGGGGTCTTTATTCCATGTGCCAGTTTCTGTAGGATTCCCCAGAAAAGTAGGCTAGCCTTCTACCATTTAACACCTCTGGATGCCTGGGTGAGCCAACACAGAGACAAGATCTTGGTAGCTGGGTCTAAGCTTTCCTAAAACAATGTGGCTGGCAATCCAGATGAGCCAATCCACAGAAGACATCCCAGTACCTGGGGCTAAACTTTCCTCAAATAATGCCTGTAGAAACCTGAATGAGCCATCACACAGAAGATATCCCAGTAGGTGGGGCTAACCTTCCCCCAAATAATGATTTAGGTAATCCACATGAGCCAGCCCACAGAGAACATCCCTTAAAAGGGACTAACAACCCTGGCTGGCGTAGCTCAGTGGATTGAGCATGGGCTGGGAACCAAAGTGTCCCAGGTTCGATTCCCAGCTAGGGTACATTCCTGGGTTGCAGGCCAGAACCCCCAGCAACCACACATTTATGTCTCTCTCTCTCTCTCTCTCTCTCTCTCTCTCTCTCTCTCTCTCTCTCTCTCTCTCTCTCCCTGTCCCTCCCTTCCCTCTCTAAAAATAAATAAATAAAATCTTAAAAAAAAAAGAAAAACTTTCCCCAAAAATGCCTCTGGTGATCTGGGTTACCAGTCCACAAAGTACTTCCCAGTAGCTCAGCTAAGCTTTCCTCATACGATGCCTCTGAAACCTGAGTGACCAAGCCCACACAGGGCATCCAGATAGGTAGCGCTAAACATTCCTCCCAAAAAAGCCTCAGGTGTCCCGAGTGAACCATCCCACAGAGGGCTTCCTGTAACTTGGGCCCACAGTGTCTCCAGGGAACATGTTCAAGAAGGGAAGCCACCAGCCACACTTTCATTACTCAAAACAAGGAGAAGGAGGGGAAGGAAACCAGAATCAAGAACAAGGACATAAATTTGGTACACTAAGAATGAAGGGACGGAACTCTGAACATGGAGAACAAGTGGGTGGAAGTCAGAATTCCAACAACAAGGGAATAAAACTCTTAATCCCAAAACAAGTGGATGGAACTCACTACCTGCAGAACAAGGCTATGGAACTCAGAATTCCAAGAAAAAGGCTATGGAATACCACTTCCAAATGGCCTGCTTTGCCATGGTTAGTGGGCAGAATTCAGAGCAAGCCCTCCAGGGGTCTGGCTTCCACCTGCTGACTTCTGTAGGAATCCCTACAAGAGTAAGTTGAATTTCCACCACAAAAATGCCTCTGGAAACTCAGGTGACCCAGCCCAGAGATGACATCCCAGTAGCTGGGACTAACCTCTACACATAGACTGGATACCTGCATGATCCAGCCGAAAGAGGACTATGTGTAAGTGGGGCTCTTGGTTTCTACCAGGAGCACTATCAAGAGAGGCCATTGCCAGCCACACTTTTGGTACAAGGAACCCTGAGAACAAGGGATGAAACTCAGAACACTGAGAACAAGGAGATGGAACAGGGAATCCCAAGAACAAGGGCATGTAATTTGAAGCCCCAAGAACAAGGGGAAAGAAGTTGGAATCCCAAGAACAAGTGGATGGAAATCAGAATGCCAAGAACAGGGGAATGGGGCTTGACATCCCCAGAAAAGGGGGATGGATCTTAAAACTCCAAGAATGAGGGGAAGGAACTCCGAAGCCTGGGAACAAGGGGCTGGAACTAGGAATTCCAAGAACAAGTGGATGGAACTTCAATGCCCACCCCCCAAATGAGGATGGGATACAGAAGTCCAAGAACAAGGGGATGGAACTCAGAACCCTGAGAACAAGGGGATGGAATTCAGAATCCCAAGAATAAGGGAATGGGACACACTTCCAAATGGCCTCCCCACCCAGTCTGTGGGTAGAATGCACAGAAAGTTCTCCAAGGGTCTGACTTCCACCTGCTGGCCTCTGTAGGAATCCCCAGAAGAGGAGGCTAATGTTCCACCATATGATGCCTTTGGAAACTAAAGTGAGCCATCCCAGAGACAACATTCCAGTTGCTGGGGCTAACCTTTCCACAAACAATGTATCTGGAAACCCACATGAGTCAACCCGTAGAGAATATTCCATAACTTGGGTTTACATACCCCCAAACAGTGCCTCTAGAAAACCAGTTGACCACCCCACACATGATGCCCCGGTAGGTGGGGCTAACATTTTCCCAAACAATTCCTATGAAAACAGGGTTTACCAGCCCACAGAGGATATTGCAGTAGCTGGGGCTAACCTTCCCACAAACAGTGCCTCTAGACACATGCATGAGCCAGCTTACTGAAAACTATGTGTAAATGGTTCCTGCCATTGACTAAATTGACTACCAAGAGCACACTCAAGAGTGGAAGACACCAGAACTGTTTTGGGTATTTGGAACACTGAGAACAAGGGAAGGGACTCCAAAATCCAGGAACAAGAGGATGGATCTTGAAACACCAAAATACAGGGAAGTAGAAATCCCTAGAAAGGGGATATAACTCTCTACTCCAAGAACACGGGGATAGAACTCAGAAACTCAAAAATAAAGGGTTGGAACTCAGAACCCCCAAAACAAGAAGAGGGTAATTCAGAAAAATGAGAACAAAGTGATGGAATTCAGGACCCCGAGAATAAGGGGATGGAACCCTGAATCCCAAAAGTAAGGGGATGGATTAAAAAACCCTGAGAACAATTGACAGGAACCTGGAACCCAGAAAACAAGGGGATCTAACTCAGAATCCCAAGAACAAGGTGATAGAACAACACTTAAAATGGCCTGACTTACCAGGTCAGTGGGAAGATTTCAGAGTGATCCAGGTGTCTTACACCTGCTGGCTTATGTAGTAATCCCCAGAAGAGTGGGATAACCCTCACACATACAATGGCTCTGGAAACCAGGGTGAGCCAGCCCAGAGTCAACATCATGGTAATTGGGACTAAACTATCTCCAAACAATGCCACTGAAAAAACAGGTGAACCAACCCACAGTACATCCAGGTTCTTGGTTCTAAACTTTACTAAAATAATGCCTCTGGAAACTCACATGTGTCAGCCCACAGAGAATATCCCAGTAGCTGGGGCTAACCTTCCCCCAAGCAATTCCTCAAGAGACCTGCATGAGCCATCCTACAAAGGACATCCCATAACTGGGGCTAACTTCCCCACATGTTGCCTCTGGATACTTTTGTGATCCAGCTTACAGAAGACTATCTGTAAATGGGGCCTGTGATGTCTTGCAGGAAGGAGCACACTCAAGAGTGGAATCCACCAGCCACTTTTGTTACTCAAAACCAAGAAGAAGGAGGGGATGGAACTCAGAATCAAGAACAAGTACGTACATTCAGTATACTAAGAATGAAGAAATGGAGAACTCAAAACCTTTAGATTTACTCTTCAGTCTAGCCCTGAGAACAAAGAAGCAGAGACACACCTGTGCTATCTGGCTTCACCTGTACCAGTTGTTTCACTCAAATTCTTGAGGCTTCCATTGTGCCTGCAGGTTCCTTTTTAGCCATCTTTCAGGACAGCAACCTTTGGTTCTTCCCTGGAAAAACTGCCATGACCCACACAACCAACCATGGTACCCGATTTTTAATCATGTGCTTTCAATATCTGCAAGTCAATCCCAGTTCCTTAGGGCTTTCCAGTGACAATCAGACCCAGATATTCCTCATTACGATGTGACATTATAGTCAAAATCTTGGTCAAAGAAACAGTTATTTCAGAATACAATTTTCTGAGTTGAAAACACAGAAAATTGTAGAAGAAATCAAAATCAGGCTGGATGAAGCAGAGGATTGGAGCAGAGAGCTGGAAGACAAGGTAGGAAAAATCTCCCAGAAAAAGCAAGAAAGGAAATTGACTCATAAAGACAGAAGAGGTGTTAAGAGAACTGCAGGACAACATGAAATGTAATAATATATGTATATTAGGGATAGTAGAATAAGAACATCAAGGGGTAGAAAGTCTGTTTGAAAAAGTAATGATGGAAAACTTCCCTAATTTGGAGAGAGAAAGTCACACAAACCCTGGAAACACAGAATCCCAATCAAGAGGAACCCAAAGAGGCCCACTTCAAGACACATCATAATTAAAATGGCAAAATTCCAAGAAAGAGAATCTTAAAGACAGCAAGGGAGAAAAAGGAAGTAACATACAAGGGAGCTCTGATAAGGCTAGCAGCTGATTTCTCAATGAAAACACTGCAAGCCAGAAGAGAATGGCAAGGAATATTCCAAGTAGTTGGGGGGGGAAAAAAAAAAGCCTGTAACCAAGACTACTCTATCCAGCAAGCCTCTCAATTAAAATGGAAGGGAAAAAAAAAGTTTCCCCAGACAAAAGAAGGTTCAAAGAATACACCTCCACCAAACCAGCAGTGTAAGAGATGCTAAAGGGACTGCTTTAAGAGAAGAAAGGATGAGAGTGAGAGAGAGAGAGAGGAACACAGGTTCAAAACAAGTAAAATGGCAATGAATAGGTATCAATAATAATCTTAAATGTAAATGAATTAAATGCTTCAATCAAAAGACATATACTAGCTGAATGGATAAGACATCATGACCCACACATATGCTGCCTACAGGAAACCCACCTCAAAACAAAAGACTTACACAGACTGAAAGTTAAGGGCTGGAAACAAATCTTCCAAGCAAATAGACAGGAAAAAAAAGCCAGGGTAGCCATAATCAAATCAGACAAAATATACCTCAAATAAAGGGCTATAAAAAGAGACCCAGAAGGTTACCTCATAATATTCAAGGGAAGACTCCATCAAGAACACATAAACATTGTAAAATTATATGCACCCAACATAGGAGCACCCAGATACATAAAGAAAATCTTGGAGGATTTCAAGGAAGATATTGACAGCAATGCAATTATAGTAGGGGGTTTCAACATCCCAATATCAAAAATGGATAGAACTTCCAAACAAAATATTAACAAATATATTGCAGCATTGAACAATGTCCTAAATCAAGTGAACTTCACTGGTATATATAGAGCCTTTCATCCCAAAGGAGCAAAATATGTATTCTTTTCAAATGCACATGGAACGTTTTCAAAGACAGGCCACATGATAGAACACAAAACAAGCCTCAACAAATTTAAGAAAATTGAAATTATATCAAGCATTCTCTCTGACCACAAGAGACTGAAAATAGAAACCAACCTCAAGATAAAAACCCCAAAACATTCAGTCCTGGACATTGAATAGAATTCTTTTAAACAATGAATGAACCCAGAATGAGATTAGGAAAAAAAAATAAAAAGTTTCTGGAAGAAATGAAAATGAATTCACAACAATCCAAAATGTATGGGACACAACAAAGGCAGTCCTGAGAAGGAAGTCCACAGCATTACAGGCCTACCTAAAAGAGATAGAAACATTTCAAATAAACAACCTAACCCTACACCTACAAGAACTGGGGGGAAAACAATAAAGACAGCCCCGGGCAAGTGGAAGGAAGCAAATAACCAAGATTAGAGAAGAATTAAACAACATAGAGACTAAAATCACATCTCTAAGGATCAATGAATCCAGGAACTGGTTCTTTGAAAAGGTAAACAAAATTGGCACGCCTTTAAGCAGGCTCATCAAGAAAAAAAGAGAGAGAGGACCCAAATAAACACAATCAGAAACGAAAGAAGAGAGATTACAACTGATACCACAGAAACACAAAAGATTGTAAGAAATTTCTATAAAGAGCTATATGCCAAGAAATTTGAAAACCTAGGTGAAATGGACAAATTTCTACAAAAATACAACATTCAAAAACTGAATGAAGAACAAGAAGAAGAAAGCCTGAACAGACCAATAGCAGCTGATAAAATTGGAACAGTGATCAGAAAACTCCCAGCACATAAAAACACTCAACCAGATGGTTTTACTGAAGAATTCTACAAAGAATTTAAGGAACAGCTAACCCCTATCCTTCAAAGACTATTAAAAACAAACAAACAAACTAAAAACAAAACAAAAACAAAAAAAAAAAAACAAGGAGTTGGAAGTCTCCCAAACTCTTTTTATGAAGCCAACATCGTCCTAATTCTAAAACCAGGTAAAGACATAACAAAGAAAGAAAATTAAGGCCAATAACACTGATAAACATAGACACTTAAATCTTCAAGAAATATTGGCAGATCACCTCCAGCAATACATTTAAAAGATCATACTATGACCAAATGGGATTCATCTCAGGGATGCAAGGATGGTACAATATTTGCAAATCAATAAACATAATGCATTACATAAACAAAAGGAAAGATAAAATCACATGATCATGTCAATAGATATGGGGAAAGCATTTGATAAAATACAACACCCATTTATGATAAAAAACACTCAGCAAATTAGGAATGGAGAGAGCATTCCTTAACATAATAAAGCCATATATGGGTGACCAACAGCTTACATCATAGTCAATGGGCAAAATGTAAAAACTTTCACACTAAGATCAGGAATGATACCACAATGCTTGCTTTCACCACTCCGATTCATCATAGTATTTGAAGTCCTAGCAACAGCAATCAGAAAAGAGAAAGAAATAAAAGGCATACAAATTGGAAAGGAGGAAACAAAAGTGTCACTGTTTGCAAATGACATGATAGTGTACATAGAAAATTTTATAGACTCCAAGAAAAAAACTACTAGACCTAATAAGTGAATTTGATAAAACAATGGGATTCAAAGCCGATATTCAAAAATCAAAGGCATTTTTGTACAGCAACAATGAAATATCAAAAACAGAAATCAAGAAAAAATCCTATTTGATATAGCAACAAGAAAAACAAAATATCTAGGAATAAAGCTAATCAAGGACACAAAACATCTGTGCTCAGAAAATTACATTGAAGAAAGAAACTAAGGACACAAACAAATGGAAATATACACTGTGTTCATGGACTGGAAGAATTAACACCATCAAAATGGCCATATTATCCAAAGCAATTTATAGATTCAACACAATCCTTATTAAAGTACCAATGACATATGTCACAGGTATATAACAAACATTTCAAACATTTATATGGAACCATAAATGACCCTAAGTAGATGCAGCAATTTTGAGAAAGAAGAACAAAGTAGGAGGAATCACAATACCTGATATCAAGTTGTATTGCAAGGCTGATGTTATCAAAACAATCTGGTACTGGCATAAGAACAGACACATAGACCATTGGAACAGAATAGAGAGCCCAGAAATAAACCCAAGTCTCTACAGTCAGTTAATATTTAACGAAGAGGGAAGAAGCATAAAATGGAGTAAAAATGGCCTCTTCAACCAAAGATGCTGGGAGATCTGGACAGGTACATGAAATAAATGAAATTCAATCACCAACTTACATCATATACAAAAATAAGTTCAAGATAAATAAAAGGCTTAAGTATATTGTGACACCATAAAAATCCTAGAGGAAAATATAGGCAGGAAAATATTATATTCCACACAACAATATTTTCATTAACATGTCCCCTAGAGCAAGGGACATAAAGGAAAGAATAAACAAATGGGACCTCATCAAATTAAAAAAGTTTCTGCATGGCTAAAGAAAACAGCATTAAAATTAAATGAGAACCAACTGTATGGGAAGAAATATTTGAAAATTATATCTCAGACAAGGTTTTGATCTCCAAAATATGTAAAGAACTCACATGAGTTCACTCCAGGAAGAAAAACAACCCAATTAAAAAATGGACAAAAGACCTGAAAAGAGAATTCCCCAAGAAAGATATACAGAGTGCCCAGAGACATATGAAAACATGCTCAACATCACTAGACATCAGAGAGATGCAAATTAAAACCACAGTGATATACCAATTCACACCAGTGACAATCATAAACAAATCAACAAACAACAAGTGTTGGAGAAGATGTGGAGAAAGGGGAACCTTAGTGCACTTTTGAGGAGAATCAGACTGGTGCAGCCACTGTGGAAAAGAGTGTGGAATTTCCTCAGAAAACTGAAAATAGAACTGCCTTTTGAGCCAGCAATTCCACTGCTGGGATTATATCCTAAGAACCATGAAATACCAATACAAAAAAAAAAAAAAAAACTATGCACCCCAATGTTCATAGCAGCTCAATTTACAAAATAGCCAAGTGCTGAAAGCAACCTAAGTATCCATCAGTAAATGACTGTATCAAAAAAAAAAAAATAAGATGGTACACTTACACAATGGTATACTATGCAGTGGGAAGAAAGAAGGAGCTCCTACCCTTTGCAATAGCATGGGTGGGACTGGAGAACATTGTGCTAAGTAAATTATGCCAGTCAGTGAAAGACAAATACCATATGATCTCACCTTTAAGTGGAATCTAATGAACAAAACAAACATGTATGGAAAATATAACCAGAGACATTAAAATTAAGAACAAATGGACAGTAGCCAGAGAGCAGTTGGGAGGAGATAATGGGGGAAAGGATGAAATGCTTTTCAGGAACAACTATAAAGGACACATGGACAAAAGCAAGGTGGTTGGAATCAGGGGAGGCAGGTAGGGATGGCTGGGGTGGGAGAGGTTGGGGGGAAAAGGGAGACAAACATACTTGAACAATGATAAAAATCCCATTAAAATAAATAAAAATATAATTTACGTACAAAATAAAGTAAAATAAAATGAAATTGTGAGTGATGTTTGACTTTAGAAAAAGGCCTTCTTTTTCCACAGAGAATGTGTTGGAAAGAAAAACATGGCATTGTGAATAAGGCTGTCCTAGCGGAACTCTGGATTTTTTCCAAGCCTATCTTAAAGTTTGCATTTTTTTTTATTTTCAGTGAAGTTAATGTTTGTGTTCTTGTGTCCTTTGCACAAAATTCTTCATTACTGGCCTGCACCAACCAGTTTGTGAAGCCAGAATCTCTGAGTTTCAGCTTCCCAAAGACAGTTGTACAAAACATGATGAGATCCCTGAACACCCCTATTTTACTCACATGTTCTGCACTCTTTGAGTTTTGTTTGTTTGTTTGTTTGTTTTGTGGGGGGGTTGCTATTTTTTAAATGATATTGAGGGATAATGTGGCAGAAAAATTTCACATTAGAATTTTGAAACTGCCACAGGGTACAGAACTTGGATTTTGCCTTTCTCTTTTCTGATAATGTAATTTTAAAAAGCACTATCTCCAAGGGCTGTTTTGAGAGTTAAGTGTGGTATAAAATGGTTCAATAACAATTTTTTATTTTATTTTATTTTATTTTATTTTAATTACTTTATTGTTGTTCAATTACTGTTGTCTGCATTCGTTTTAAAGTATTGTGTTTTAAAAATATTTCTAAAATAGAGACCGTGAAATAGAGAACAGGCTGACAGCAACCAGAGGGGAGAGGGAAGGGAATTTCAAGGAAAAGGGGGGGGGGAGAGTTTACATGAACAAGTATAAGGGACACATGGACAAAAACTAGGGGGATGTAAATGAGGGGGGGTGGGTTATACGGTGGGCTGGGATGGGAATAAAAGACAGAAAACTGTACTCGAACAACAATTAAATTAAAAAGATTAAAAAATAAAATAATGTTTCAAAGTACTTCTCAAATTTTATACATTTATCAAATAAAAAATATTTCTATAATAACAACCAAAATCGTAGGAAACTACAATCAAGTATATAAAAAAGGAAAATTCAAATATCATTACTATTACCATAAACTTTGTTTTTTGAAACCCCAAAATTGAAAACAAAATAAGTGAAGGAGCATAACTTAAAAATGATCCTCAGGCTTCTTTTTTTCCCACTTATGTACTCATGGGCTCTGTGCCTACCTATAAATCTTGGCTAATGTAAATCACATTGCAATAAATAGGGGTGTTACAAAACAGCACTTTGGGTTCTGCTGCCAACTGCCATCCTCCAGGGGCAAAAATTTCAGAGGTGGTCAAAGAAAAACACCATATGATCTCATCTGTAACTGGAACCTAATCAACAAAACAAACAAGCAAATGAAATAGAACCAGAGAAACTGAAATCAGAGCAAACTAACAGTAACCAGAGGGGAGGTGGACAGAGATAATGAGGGGAAAGGGAGAAGGGGGTAGAGGTTGTCAAGGAAAGTGTATAAAGGACAGATGGGCAAAACCAAAGGGGGTTAAGATTGAGGGCAGGAGGTGGGAATGTCTGGGGAGGGGGAGGAGTTGGGGGTAAATGGACACAACTGCATTTGAACAACAATAAAAGAAATGTGAAAAAAATCATTTATCTCAGAGGGCTGTTTTGAGAGTTAAATGTGGTATAAAATGGTTAAATAATACTAGTTGTATTTAAAATATTATTTTTTAATTATTAATGATGGCCTTCACTGTCACTTTAGACCAGTTTGAATTGTAGAAAAGAATGGAGAATTTCATTGAAAAGCTCCAATTTACACACTTATTTCTGGTGCACATGAAACATTTTACAATAGAGATAATGTGCTTGGCTAAAAGCAAACCTCATTAAATTAACAAAATTTGAAATTACATCAAATATACTTTATGACCAAAATTGTAGGAAACTAGAATCAAGTATATAAAAAAGAAAAATTTCAATATCTTTGCTATTACCACAAACCGTTTTCTGAAAAAAAAAATATAAACAAAATAAATGAAGGAGCAAAACTTATAAAGAATCCATCAGGCTCCCCCACCCCACACTCAGATACTGATGGGCTGTAAGTCTACCTACAAATCTTGGCTACTGTAAATCACATTGCAATAAATAAATATTGTAAATCACATTGCAACAGCACTTTGTGTTCTGCTGCTCACTGATGCCCTCCAGAGGCACAAATTCCAGAGGCAAACTTTCAGAGGCAAAGGTTTGATGATAAAGGAAAAGAGTCTTTATTCAAAAGCAGACACCAAAGCCTATCAGGTCCCAGCTTTAATCACCTAATCCTATCAGCTAAAGCTAAACTCTAACACCCAATTCTCCCAGCTTTTCCCTGTTAGTTTCTAGTTACCTTGTTTCTATAGCGTTAGTTTACAAAATAAAAACAACATAAGATACAAAAACTGTGCAGTTCTGGAAGAATGGCATGCTTCTGCCTCAGAGCCTGTTCCCTATAGAACACTAAAAAAATAGGCCTGCCACCCTTTGCCAGGCCATCCCGACCCTGGATTGTGCTGAGTTCCTACCCATAGAAAATGGGATCTATTGGGAAATTCAGGCAGCTGCAGCATGATCATCCAGGCATCCTGGAGGAAGAAGAGCCTAAGAGCCAGCCTGAGTGTGCCAGAGCTCCAGCCAGGCTGACAGCCTCGCAGCTAGAGAGAGCCAGCCCTATTTTTATTTCCATTAGCTCTGGAGGCTTTAGCTTCTCAGCCAGTCCAGTCCTAGACTGCCCACCATTGTCTCAGCAAATTCCGCCCACAGCCCCTCCCTACTTACCCAAGGATCTGAGCTTTCCTAATCAGATTTGTCTGTATCAGGGGTGCATGTTTGTTTTTTGTTGTTGTTGTTGTTTTTCCAAATTACTGTTTTGAGTGTCTTCAGGTATAATCCAGGAAGTGGAAACGCTGGATGTGTTGTGACCACTCAAGGTCACGCAGGTTCATGTAATTCAGGCAGATGGAAGAATATTCACGGAACCGGTTGGATGTCTGATATGCCCTCTTTCAAGGGTAGGCAATCAATGCATGCTGTAAACTGTATGTCCCCCTACATGTCTCTGCATGT